>NC_068382.1:9701246-9833746 GCF_023724105.1 Carassius gibelio
ATATAACTTTCTATTCATGAAAGAATACTGAAAAAATAAAATGCATCACGTTTTCCACTTTGTGTTTATTGTTTTGTGTTCAACACTGATAATCAGAAATGTCGAGCAGTAAATCATCATATTTTCATGATTTCTGAAGATCATGTGACACTGAAGACTGGAGGAATGATGATTGTATATGAATCTCTCTCTCATTTAAATGCAAAAGCAATATATCTGTCGAAGACCTGATGCCACTAACCAGGTTAGTTGTTCCTCAGAAACTCTACCAGGCAAAGCAAATTGAGATTTTGGAAAACTTGTAATTGTAATATGCATCTTTGAAACCATGCAAAAATTGAAGAAGAAGGATATTTCTCATTATTTTAGTGAGCAATGCCCCTAGACAACTGTTTTCTGTCATAAACAGCCACACATACAGACACACAGATGCAGTGTGCTCCAGCTGTGTGACCCTTGCACACAAAAGGTCAACGTCCTGTCCTTGTGGTCACCTGTTTTTTCAGCTTCCGTCAACATAATGATGTAATTGGCCCACTGACCCCAAAATTAACCTTTGACCCATGTTGCCTGACATAACAGAACCATCACCTGAAATCCCATGACCTTCTTTCTGCTCAGGAAGTGATGTTTCTATTTTAGGAGGCCAAATGAGGCCAAGATGTTTTCTTGGTACTGATATACACTGATAGTATATATATTAAAAGAATAGTTCAGCAAAGAAATACAATTCTGTGATTGTTTACTGACCTTAATGTTGTTCTAAATCAGTATGATGTTCTTTACGTGGAACACAAAAGAAGATATTTTTAAGAATGTTCACGCTGCTCTTTTGGTTATAATGCACAATGCAAAATTGGATTGTGTGCATTTTCAAATTGGATTATTTGAGATATAAGAGAAGGACTTTTTACAAAAACAAAGAGCAATTCAATTTCATTTAGAGAATGAATAACATTTGTTTAGATTTTTTCACATTTTCATTTATTTATTTATTTGTGACAAGTGACAAATAAAGGACAAATAAAATGTATGTAAATGTTTTTTCTTTTTTATTATTATTATTATTATGCAAACTCTGCAACAAATCGAAAACGCTGTTTGGAACAATAATGGCAATAAATAAATAAACTAGCATCATAAAGACAGAATACAGTGAAAAAAGCTTTTTTGACTAAGTGCTGTAATTGATTGCATGGATTATTCAAAGAAATGCTGCAAATAAATAAGCAGGATCTTAAATGAACATCTCAGAATTGGATTTAATAACCAGTGGACTTCTAATAGGCGACTTGTGGATCCAATGACAAAACAGAGCAAGAGGACAATCCGAGCAATTTCAGGGTCTCGCTGATAATAATCCGAGCAGCATCAGCTTTCCGGCATGAGTTTCAGCAGAGCACAGCAAACAAAGCTTTCTTTGAACAGAGCTAGAGAGAAACTCTATAATCTCCGTCTTCCTTATTATAATCAGGGGCTGCTCTCGACTAAAGGAGACAATACTTTAAAATCATTATATGGAAACTAAATGCATTAAATCAAATAGAGAAATAAAAATAATATGTAAAAAAAAAAAATTATAATTAAATATAAAAAGAAAAAAGTGAAATAATAACAATAATAATAATAATAATAATAATAATAATAATAATAATAATAATAATAATAATAATAATAATTAATAATAATAAATAAATAAATAAATAAAATGTAGAAAAAGAAATGTCAAAAGTTTAATTAAGAGAAAAAATTAAAAATGTTACAAAATATGGAATGAGATAAATAAACAGAGAAAATATAAAATAATAATAATAATAATACAAATTACATAAATAAAAGGAAAATGTTAATAAATAAAAAGACATTTATTAAAATATAGAATGTAAAAGTAATGTAAAAAAAAAAGAAAGAAAGAAAAAGAATATAAAATAAATAAATACAGTCATGAACAATTTAATGTTAACAATCCTAAGCATTAGCATCAGTTTTCAGCATGAATTTCAGCACAACATGCCAAACTATTTATTTGAACAGAGCACATTCTTTATTATTATATTCATGGCCTTTTAAATGAAGAGAGGGTCTGAGAGGGCGTCCTGAACGCTCATTGTTTGTGTGTTTTGTGTTTTTGTTTGTGTTGCCTCTCTCAGTAAAACACCTCCACATAGGAACGGATGGATTATGGGATTTATCCGGGAGTCATTTCTTACCGAGTAACAGGACTTTGTGGCAGGCAGACAGGCAAAATTGCAGAGTGGTAGACGTTAAACGCTGGAAAATTAGGGAGGGGTAATACTATCCGCCCACTTACAAATGTCCGATAATCCGGTCCATGTGCAGGCCACTGAGGAGATACTCTCTCTTATAAGCCCTCTGTCAGTCCCAGCAGATCTTACAGCGTTTGGCATGGAACACAAAGTCACATGCAATTAAATTCACAATCCTGACAAAGCCTCTCTGGGGACGAGCAAACCACAAAACTGGGAAACTCCTATTTGTTTGGTTAGAAGCGAGCAATGCAAGCCGCGGTGATTCAGAGTGATGCAGCAGAAGTGAGTATTAGCCCTTTTAATCCAGGCTTTAAACGCTGGCCCTTCTTACATATGCAAGTGGAGGATAAAATCACATATAGCTGATGGCTGACTGCATCTCTTTATTAATCAAACATCTCTGACGTCAATCGCATGGAGGAATACCATCCAACAATGAGAAAGCATCAATCTGCAATCATTAAAAAGCCATGCTTATGTGATGATTTATGATGCTCATCTGTAATAACGTATGATAACACTTCTGCATGCTCTGTTACAGATTGTGTTGGTGTGGGATGAAACTAAATACGGTAGATGTTTGGCATCCCATAAGCCTTATCTTTATGCAAATATTGGTCAAATAAACTTTGCATATTCAGTGTGGCTACGGTTTGCTTTGAACATGAGCGGCAGCGACACTGCATTTGTTTTCATGTTTAGATAGATGCATGGAATATTAATTAATTCATACAGTATTTATGATGAAAATATTTTTATATGCACTTATGAAGTCAGGACTGTGAGATATAAACTTGAAAAAATGTTACATCTTTGAGTTTATATCTTGCAATTCTGACTTTATTTCTCAGTTTACATCTATATCAATAAAAATGTGTACTAGCCTCATAACTTTATGGTCATGGATGTCGTGCACAGCTAAGTAGAAGAGGCTTTGAAAGGTATGGAAATTATTTAAGTTATGAAAATTAAATAAATTAAAATGGTAAAATAAAGTAAAAAGTAGAAATAAATAAATAGACATATGCATGCATACATACGTAAAAAGAGAAGGTTAAAAATATATAAAATGTAAATAAAATGCATAAATAAAAAAAAAAAAAAAAAAAAAGTTAAATAAAACAAACAAACATGTTCAAAAGATGAAAAAGTTATACTATAAACTGTATGTGACCCTGGACCACACAACTAGTCAGTTTTACAAAACTGAGATGTATAGATCACCCGAAGCTGAATAAATGATCTCTCCAGTGATGTGTGGTTTGTTCGGAGGAGAATATCTGTCTGAGATGCAACTATTTGAAAATCTGGAATCTGAGGGAGGAAAAACATCTAAATATTGAGAAAATTATCCTTAAAGTTGTTCAGATTAATTCTTAGCAATGCATATTACTAAACATAAATTAAGTTTTGATATATTTACGGTAGGAGATTTACAAAATATCTTCATAGAACATGATCCTTTCTCAATAACCCTAATGATTTTTGGCATAAGAGAAAAATAGATAATTTTAATCTATACAATGTTTTTTTTTTTTTGGCTATTGCTACAAATAAACCCCAGAGACTTCAGACTGCTTTTGTGCTCCAGGGTCACATATAAACAGTAGATAAATAAAATGTTAAAAAAAAAAAAATTCAAATAAATAAGTTGAATAAAAATAAATAAATAAATAAATAAATACCATTTTTTTTTTAGGAATTTAATTAAAAATTTAGTAATTTTAGAAATGTAATTTTCTATACACCATCACTTGTACTTATAATTTGTTGTTTGTTTTAGATTCTGTCAGTACATTGTCTATGCAAACATATGCAAATATATATAACACACACAAAAAAAAAAAAAAAATGTAAAAAGCAAACAAACAAGCAGTGAAATATATAAATGTAAAACTAACAAAATAACTGCAGGCTTTTCTATCTGCATCTCTGGTATCTGGTCAGAGTCATTCATCACTAGTGACAGTCCCACACTGAAGTTAATGAGGTTTACACCAGAGATGCTGAAGATTCACTGAACTAGTTCAAAAACTGATTCACCAGTTCATTTATGACGTCACATATAAGAAATGATAATATTAGAGCTGATGTCTACAGTATATAAAGTGAACAAACTATTCTTAATCAACTCAGATGGCTTCTAAACACCTCTTCTTTGGGTGAACTACACTTTAAATCGCTTGAGTACATGATTAATTCCTCAGAGTAAGTACGGGTGTGTGTGTGTGTGTGTGTGTGTGTGTGTGTGTGTGTGTGTGTGTGTGCCGCCCATCATTTCTAGACGTCCGTCCCTCTAAACCACACTAAAGGCTGTGGGTCTGAAGCATGTAAATGCACACAGCGCTCCTAATATTTTCCAGCATGTGAACTTTTGTTTAGTTTGACACTGCTGGTATAATGTGTGTGCATGGTTTATTTTCATTTGGAAATTTCTCTGGCTTGTTGCTGGCATCGGGTTTTGGGATCTTTCCCCCCATTGCCACAAAGCTGACACAATTCACAATAACTAAGGAATGTGGTAATTATCCTGATCAATACTGCAATGTATGAGGTCGGTTTATGATTCAAATGTGCAGATGAAACCAAATCAGGGTTTTATCACAGTAAACGAAAACCGTAAAAAAAAAAAAAAAAAAAATCTTACTTGAACATTTGATTTAAAAAGTTATATATATTATATAAATAATCTTATTTTAAGTATATTTTCCAAGGCAACATTTCTTATTTCATTTAGTTTACCTTGATGAACTAAAAAAAAAAAAAAAGTAGATTTATTTAAAAGATTTATATATATATATATACTATAATAATAATAGTAATAATAATATGCCAAACACACATCTTAATGACTAAAACTTCAACTAAAATGTAAATTATTAATAAAAACTTGAAACTATAACTTTTTAAAAAGTTTTACCTCACAATTTTGACTTTTTACCTCAAAACTCAGTTTATATCTCACTATTTTGTCTTTTCGTCTTCACTACAAATTAAAAAAGGTAATTGTTCAGAAATTTTCAGTTTTGTATCAAAAAATTTCAAATTCTGCTTTTTTCTCCCTCTCTTTTTCTACTCAGAATAAGTATTTTATATCTGCCAATTCTGAGATTATTTCTACAGAAAAAAAAAAAAAAAAAGTCGTCAGAATTGTGAAATAAAAATCCACAATTATCTCTTTTTTTATTTTGTGGCAGAAAAAGATTCCATGTAAAATAAGTAAAATAAAAATGTAAAAAAGAAAATATAAAAAATCTCAGTGATACTAAAATGACGTTGACCCAAACAATCTTTAGTTGAAAAACAGAATTTTGTATCTTTTCCAAAATAAAAACTCAAAAAAAAATGAGAAAAGGGAAGAAGCGGAGTGAAGGTCTCTGTCAGAAAGGAAAGGGAATGACAGCGAGGACGACGGTGCTGGAGCTCACAGCTGTTTCTGGACGAGGAGAGACACGAGCGTTAGGTTAAGCTCATTTCCCACAGGCAGTGATTGCTATAGCAAATGTCTCTTAATGCAACTGAAGTCATGCGTGCTGGCCTCTGGATGGGTCAGACTGGGACTGAGAAACCAGCCGCTGTAAACACTGGGACTGATCAGTCGTGTGTGTGTGTGTGTGTGTGTGTGTGTGTGTGTGTGTGTGAGAGCACAGATAATCACATATTTTCCAAATGTCTGACATCACTCTCTGGATGCAGCCAGAATGAAGCTTAAAGGTATTTAATAGGAAAATTAATAAAAATGGGGTAAGACGCCTTCAGCATCTCAATCCAGAGACAAGAGAGAGAAAGAGAAGCGTTGGGAATGATAACTAAAAATAAAGAGAGAGAGAGAGAGAGAGAGAGAGAGAGAGGAGGGAAATCTGTAAATGACCAGCAGTGGTGAGCCGGGACAAAACTAACTTTGTTGAGCTCTGTGCATCATTATTGACACACACACACACACACACACACACACACACACACACACACACACACACACACACACAGTTATTCAGATTTATTAACTAATTTATAAAAATACTAACATTTTACATGTTTACAAGATAATTAACTCAATACTACTTGTATTATCTTATTAAAAAATACAACATGGGAACATTATGTTTTATATTGTATTTGTCATAAAAACAAATCTAATCAAGTATTAACTTGGATATTATGTGTAAATACAACAAATATTTCAAATACTTCACTCAATAAAAATAAAGAGTATATAATAAAAAAAATGCATTCCCCCAAATTTCTATTAAGTAAAATTAAGAAGAATATTAAAATGAAAGAATATTAAATTAATATTATTTGTGAACTCAAAAAATATTTGAAGCGCTTAATTTTACATGGAAAAAAAAATCCTAGATTGATGGGAAACCAAAGTTTTTTTACATTAAAAAAGTGAATGAATTACCTGTTGCATTTTATTCTATACAAATTACTAACTTGGATATTATGACTAAATTTAACAATTATTTGAGAATAAAATAAATACATAATTAATAATAATTCACAACTGACCCAACATGGGAACCAAGATTTTCAACTGAAAATAAAATAAAAATAGTGACAGGGATATTACATGTATTATATATATATATATATATATATATATATATATATATATATATATATATATATATATATGAGATCTTTCTGTTAATATAAAAAAGAATAAAATACAGTAAATAAATAAATAAATTGTGTGTCCCAACAACCAAGCTTAAAAAAAATAATAATAAAATAAAATAAAAATATTTTAAAACAAATATTTTTGATACTTAGATAATAAAGCATGATCAAGAAAGAAAGAAATAAACTAAAAGATAATGCTCTTGTTAGATTGATGATGCTCTGAGAAAAACCACAGAAAACGAAAGATGGGGGCCGACAGAGTGAATGTTTTGGAGCCGAGTCTGAGATTCAGACAAATATGATTCATGTGAATGAAGCGATTAATTAGTGAGAACACTGGCTTCTGATACAATCGCTTCAACCCCAACCCCCAAAACCTTTTCTCTCGTCCTTCACATCCGCATTTCCCTAATTAATTCAGCCGAGCACTAATTACAGAAGGCTTTTCCAAAACACAGTGAGGGGGAAGAAAGATAATCAAGTCCCATTGCTCTGCAGAAAAATGGCAAAAGAAAAGAGGAAGAATGTGGTTTCAGAGGAAGAGAGGTGGAAGAATCGAATAAACAAATCTGTTTGGTTGATTTCGAAGAGCAAATTGATATTCCTGTCCACAGCTCCTTTGACTCGGCTCTCTTTGATGAAGTTCTGAGGGACAGACGGCTGAGAGTGACATCACAGCGGCACAATGCATCGTGGGACGAGAGTCGTGGGGAGTCGGCCGTATGCAGATGAAGAGCGGTGCATCTCATTTACTCTTTCCCATGTTCTCAGTCAGCGCATCGTACCGTGTTTCCAACTTTCCTGGGAAACCCACAGCTTGAACGACTGTCACATACAGAGAACGAACCAACGTTTAGCTTTGTTTGGGTTTGATCGCGCTGCCAACATCAATGTGCTTCCATCTTTACAAAACATAACGGGATGCTTTCTAACAATGCACATTTTAGATTTAAATCTAAGATATATTTTAGATACTTGAATATTTTAAAACGATGATATTATTTTCCCAAATTAATTAATTAAGTAATTTGAATGTGTCCATCCAAACAGTAAATGTGTTTTTTTACAAAATTAAAGGGATAGCTGATCTACAAATGAACTTTGTCATCATTCATATCATTATTAAATATTTGAGATATTTTATTCAGTTTTTGAAAAATAGTGCTTGATTCTCCAAAGATGGGGAGGTTTTATACTGTGAAATGAATTGAAATTAAATAAAATAATAATAATAATAATAATAATAATAATAATAATAATAATAATAATAAACATTGCAACTTCTTTTTGATGAGAAGCAAGATTTTCTATTATATTTGTCAGAAAAGAAATACAATAAAATACAAATTAAAACGGTGACTTGGATATTACATGTAAGATGCTATTTCAGTTTTTTTTCTACACCAAATTTGTGTAATTCATCTAAAAATGTGAGATATTTAAGGTATTTGAGATATTTTACTCAATACCTAAAAAAGATCAAATGTGTCTCCAAACATGAGATTTTTGATTGTAAATAAAATAAAATAAAATAATTGGATATTTGTGTAAATTTAATAGTAAAATGTAACAGTAAATTACATGATTTAATCTGTACAATCTTAAAGGGACAGTTCGTATAAAAATGATCTCCTCCCAAATCTGTATAACTTAATTTCTTCTGTTGAACACAGAATAAGATATTTTGATGAATGTCTATTATTATTTTTTTATTTTGTTTTGTCCATACAGTCAAAGTTATTGAGGTCAAATGTTGTTTCAAATCTCACAGACGTTAATTGCATGAGCAGAAACATTCTTCAAAATATCACGTGTGTTTCACAGAAGAAATAAATTGACAGAGATTTGTAAAAGTCAGAATGAGGATTTAAGGGTGAAGTTTCCCTTTAACAGCTGCCTGTTATCATCTCTTTTTTCTCTGTCACACACAAACACACACACACACACACACACCAACACACACATACAAACACACCAAATCATGACGACCAAGTGCAGTGTTGTTGTTCAGAGCAACGCAGCATCTCAGAAAGCGCAAGTGAAGGGGAGCCTGTGATGTCATTGTTCTGGGGGCCCGACGAGGGGCCGTGTGTGTGTGTGTGTGTGTGCAATCAGATCCTACTGGAATGATGTCAGCTTTTGTTGCCCATCTCCATTCATTGGCCTGAATTGAGTCCTGAGGAGAGAAGTGTGAGAAACTGCAGGCTACGGTAGAGGACATGCTAACAGCGCCGCTATAAAGATGTCATCAACCTCCACAAATATCAGACGCTGGCCTTTAAACCTGTTCACTGCAATTGTGAACTTCATTTCTGAATGCAAAATGCAATACTAAAAGACGTGGTGAAATGTATGAACATTTAATTCACATAAAACATTTGCGCAAAAAGCGTGTGCTCAAGAGAATAACGTCTTCACCTCCTGGGAAACTGGTGTGAGGTATCAGTAATAAAGTATAAAAGTACATTAATTGCGCACAGATGGAATACCGTAACAAATGCTGTTGTTATCTTGCGTTCAGATGCATGATGTTTGAGAACGCAATCATGTGGAAAAGTTCATTTTACTTTACATTAGAAAACCTCCGCTCCCCATGTTGGGAAATTCAGATGATCTTTCTGAAATGTATTCAGTAAAGTGTTTCTGTCGTACTTTATAAACATATTTTCTTACAGAATAATTTCTCCAACTCTGAGTTATTATAGTTAACCAAAACTAAATCCATTAAAAAAGGAATACACACACATGCAAAGACACACACACACACACACACAATGCTTGTTGCTAAGGCATTATTTCTCATTTCAGTTTAACCTGATGTACTTAAAAAGACTAAAATAAAATCTAAACTAAAATTTAAATGAAAAACAGAAAATCGAAAAATAAAAACATTAAAATATAAATATAAATAAAAACTATGATTCTGCAGACAGTAATTGCACAGTGCTAAGAGCACAAAGCGTTCGGCGCAAGGGTTTGAAAATGAAGCTTAAGGTGCCTGATTTAAACAAACTCAAAAATGGATTTACCATGCATTTAGCGTTGATTTTAAGGGAATAATACAGTGATTTGCAAAGAAATAAAGAGCACAAAAATGTCCTGTTTAGCAAAGTCACTCTTTAATGTGATGCAAATATGCAATATATGAGACATTATTACATTTATTAGGATGAAGAATTGAATATTAGCAAACATGACCATGATCTGGTTATGACGTAAACATCTGTTTATAAAAATATTGTTTAAACTGCATTTTCCCTCATTTATCATCGTCTGCCAGTAGTTTGTGGGATGATGTCAACCTCCAAAATGACAACTGAGTGTAATGATGATCCACGTTGAATAAATGATGGGAACAGTTTGATTTATTGTGCTTCATCGACCAAGAATCCCAAACATTATGGTTGGTGAAAATGAATCAAAAGCCACAAATGATGCTTGTGTATATTACAAAGCCACCTACAAACATTGCAGCTCTGTTTGCAACGACAGTTCACCATAAAACCTTAGAAGATTCAACTAGAGAAGCATTCGACAAATACACTTCACTATGGTTTGCAATGATGTAGTGTTTGATGCAGAAGGCAAAACAAAGCCATACATGCTGACAAAATATAAAATTTTTTTTTTTATTAATAAATAAAATAGCATCGCAAATACACATAATATACAAATGACACAAACATTATCAGGAACAGTAGGTGTATAGCAGAAGCATTCAAGAAACTGAATTAACACACATAAAAATAAATCACTATATGCACTTCACTGTAGAAACGTTCCTACACTGATTCTTATTAAAGCAACTGTATTAAAGTTTTGGTTTTGTTGTTTTATTAACATTAAATGGACAGTTCACCTCCACATTTTTAATTCTGTCATCATTTATTCACTCTAAAGTTGTTTTAAATCTGATTGAATTTCTTCCGTTGCTTTGATGAAACCAAACAGTTGCTTTTGGGTGAACTCTCCCTTTAATGACATTCGGCAGCATTTTTAGTTCAATTAGTCTGCCGTCACTTTAACATATTGCATTGTCTAGTTTTCTGAGTTACTGCTACAATTCTCAATGCAGCATGAAAGATATACGATGGGGACATTTTCACACTCACAACAGAAAATCAAAATCCTGCCCTAAACTCAATAGCACAATCCTCTTTGGGTTTGGGTACGGGTGGATTAAGGGATCTAAAATACAGTCATGCAGAATAAGGCATTAATATGTGCTTTTTAAGTAGTAATAAATAGCCAATATGCTAGTAATATGCATGCTAATAAGCACGTAATTGATAGCCAGAATTGGTCCTTAAAATAAAGTGTTACCTTTCTTCAAAAGCAGATTTTTCGGACATTTGAATCACCCACGATCAAAAATCGGCAAATCGCACATCTCTAGTTGGGTTTCATTTGAATTTTATCGATTCTGATTCTGCTTATCGTTTAATAGTTTTGATTCCAATAAAGTAAAAGAAAAAGTCAAACGTTTAAATGTCAAACATATTTACTAAGCATTCCGTTGCAACATGAGCAAAAATCAGCAGCCTACAGAACACTTATGGTTTAAAAAAATTATACAACAGCAAAAAAACTATTAGACTAACATATTTCAAGCATTAAATTGTTAAAGAAAAGTAAAGGTTCAGTAATAAAATAGGAATAAACAAATCAATAAGCATTAGCATAAATACAACTGAATACATTTCAGGTACTGAACAAACGTTTAAAAACACTACATAGTTTTCTTTTCATAAATAAAATATAGATTAATCTGCATAAAAGTTAAAATATATTCAATAGAGATCAGTAGATGGTTTTCTTTTGTTCTTTGATTAACATTAACGACAGGCAGCATGTGTTTCTTAGGCTGCTGTCGATTTAACACCAAACACACATGGATCTAAAAAAGAAAAGAAAACAACTACAACAACAAAAACTGCTACACGTGCATTTTCTTTCTCATCTGTTTACGTTCACTTAAGACAAAAAACATCTGGGAACCTACACTGGGATCATGCTTCAGACATGTGCGCGGAACGCAAAACAGTGCACAATTTCTGTCCTGTCTTGTGTTCAAATGGATTAAAATCAGATTAAAATGTGAATGCAGTAATCATTAAGCATTAAGTGTTTGTGTGTGATGTTGCGGTGCTCGACCAGGACTCCCTGGTAGAAGAGATAGTGTCTCTCAATGGGATCTTCTTGGTTAAATAAGTGAATAAATAAATAAAAATACTACGGTTGGGTTTCTTGATATCAATCTTATTTGAAATGGGATGCAGGTGTTTTTTTTTTTTCAGCTATGGGAACTTTACATGCCCAGGAGTTGATTTTAATTAAAACGTGCAGATTTTCACCCTTGTATGCAATGTGCAGTTATAGAAAAATGTCATAATGCATTAAAACTGTATAACACATAACCATTTCAGGACAAAGAGTTAGAAGTAGAGTGGAAGAAACACCCACACATCCTCTACAGTCTCTCAAACGTGGGCTCACTTGCTGAGTTTCACACTGCAAGACTCTCACGCTCTGCACTGAAACAACCGCATAAGAGAAGGCCTTGTTCCAGTTGCACTTCTTTTGTCATGCTAACGGTAACCTTTTAAAGCTCAGTGACCACAGGTAGCATAGAGAAACAATGGCATACAGCAGCATCCTCCTCTAGAGTTACTGACCTGCCAGAATCCTCCTCTCCCACAGTCCTCGTCTTCCACTCTGCGGGTGCAAATAAAGCTGTCCAACTATGACATCACGGCTAGCCATTCGTTTTCTGTACATCACCATGGCAATGCGACCGTAACCGGCGAGATGGCAGCGACCGCAGAGATGAAAGACGGCATTAGCGCATCAGGATGGAGACATGCACTAAGATCTGTCAGATTTTCTTTTTAATTTGGCTTTTGCTTTTCAAATAAACTCTATTGAAAAGATCAGAGGAACTATGAAGAGTCATGCTGACCTCCTTCTTTACTGTGGACACTGTGGTCCTTCAGATCAGGACCAATACGGTTCTCCACCAATCAGTCAGGACAGTCTCATCACTCCATCTCTACCAGCTCTGACAGTTTAACATTAACAGCATGACAGATGGCAGAACAACAGCACATATTTTACTTGTTAATCTTGACGGCAACATTTTTTGACACAAAGTTTTATTTTTAATTCTAATTTATTACTGTGAGACGTCAAGCAAGTCATTTTATCTCTTTACTAAAAACAACACGCTTTTGCCATTGTGAGTTTTGCACCCATGTGTCCCATGAGTTCATTTCAATTTCAAAAATTCAGAAATGATGCTACAAAAGACCCCTGCACAAAACAAAAACAGCAGATGTACTGAATGAAAATGCGATTTCACTCTCTGACAGCAGGTGGCGCTTATGGAACTGCAGCATTACAGCTTCTGCACTTATAAACACTACTTTAATATGCATTATATGCATTATATGGAGGTAAGAGGAAAAGAAAGTGTCATTGAAACATTTCTGAAGACGGACAGATATATCATACAAACTCCCACATATTTGTCTTCCTATATTTTGAGCATCGCGAACAATGAGCTTGATCGGCCTGGTGCAGTATTTTCTTCTCACAGACTTCATAAAATGTACATACATTTTAAATTTTTTGAAAATGACTGTAATGCAGTTTGTGTGTAATTCTGGGTTTGATTACCGCACGCACCTCCTTCTGAATTGTTTACCTATGGCTGACTGTATTCCTCGTCTGACTGCGTTAACCAAACCGTGACATCCGTACCATGACCGTTTGGGATGAATAATTGTACCGTTACACCCTTAGTATGAAACAAAATCTCAGCATTCAAATTTTGTCTTTTTGTAAGTAATTCAATCAATAAATATAGTTTGTGGCTCCTTTAATGTGTGGTGACAGATCGCTGTTTCGCCTACATCACAAAATAAACGAATGAAAATTAGAAGGGATCTTGATTTCAACCATGGAAAGACGTTAGTACACCATTTGTTAAGTTCAAGTCCACCGTCTTTACTCTACTCTCGGCTGGTTTGTTTGTTGGACAGAATGGCAGATTCTGTGTTATGATTGGCCAGATCGCCTGTCAATCAAACATCTGGCGAACGGTCAATTCATTGATTTGTTAACGTCTGAATGAACCAGAAGTAGCTGTCGACTTTATTTCAGTAAAGTCATGCATTTCAGACTAAAACAGAACACCAAAATTGATGGTAAACATAGACGGGATGAATGAAAATGCAATTTCTATGCAACTCACTTGGAATTCATATTTGTTAAGTATTCAGTAACCAGTACAGTGATCCAGACCAGTACAGAACAAAATCCTTGTAGAAATTAAGGTAGAAATAAAGTGCACAGGTTGGTGGAGCGATGTAGGGATCAGGGCTGTAAATGTCAGACAGCTCAGAAGATGCTGCATTCTTTCCCTTGGGTTCACGGTTGGATGGACTTTATAGTCCTGGATCATCTGCTCTCCTGTGCTGAGTGAGATCAAGAGCGCTTGAGTGATAAATCCAGGCTCTGTAAATCTATACAGCTTTTATTTACTGTACAGATCCTCGATAATGCCATCCAGAGCATTCTGTGAGACCCGGTGTATGTGTTTATGTCAGAGAGTTTATTTGATGCAGGAATGTGATTTTTTTCCAGACAAATGTCACTCCATCTGAACAGATGACAGCATCCTGTAGCGTCCCATCGGATTTGGGCTGATGATGCATCTGAAACAAAACAGAAGAGGTCCAGTCAGAATTGTAGCATTGAATCATCAAGTGAAATGTCTGTAAAAGACATTTCGGTTTTGTTTGCACTGCACATATCATTTTATGTGAGAGATCACTTCCGGCGCTTTCTGCGCTTGCGCAGATTAAGCCAGAGCGTGCGCAAACGTTACACGACAATAGCAAGCATGCACGCCCTCAGATCACTTCAACATGGTTGTGTATAAGAGGTAAGAACGATATAAATACTGTTCGTTTTCTCACACAACCCGCTCGTTTCATGTCTTAGACCATCAATGTGTACTTACGATGGGGAACTGTTTAATTTGGACTTCTCTGTGCATGCTCTTTGAGGTGGTGACCATAGACCTCCATTGTATGAGTCACAGACAAGAACAGTTTGACCTAAAAATATCAAAATGGGAACTACTACTAAAGCTAAAACACACCAACATTTAATTTGAAAGTGTACTATCCTTTAAAAGTCATCATATCAGCCATACTGCTTTTTGATGAACCTTATAAACCCAATTAAATGTAGGGTAGGTGATTTCAGAGAGGCTAGCAATAGCAAAGCATAAGATCCCACCCTCCCTGCAAATCACTCTCCAAAGCCACACCTCCTCTGAAACACAAGAACTGAGGCTAACCAGCGACACGATGAGAGACAGCACCAACGCTGTCAGGTGACCTCAAGTCTTCTTCATCGGTGAGAAAATGTTACTGTAGAGAGCACATAATGTTACAGTAATAACACGGACTGAGAAATATGATTGGATGAACATTTATGGACCTACACCTTCCAAATATGACATAAATACATATAAATGCATGGTTTAGAGATGTGAAGAGACTTTCAACAAAACAAAAAAACTTGTTTGAACCAAATCACCTACCTTGCCTTTAATCTTACTACTACTACTACTACTACTACTACTACTACTACTACTACTACTCTGATACGAAAAGGGTCATGTCTCACCCCAACAATGCTCCAAAGCCGTCCAATCTTTCTCCGTCCGAGTCTGACATCAACAGAGCCTCCCTCTTTTATTCCGAACAGATGGAAAAACAAATAACAGATCCAGTGTGATTCTGAAGCCAAGCAGAACCAGCCCTCCACTCCCTGTGACATCTCTATCTAATCGCACTCTATCAACTCCTCTAATCGCTCCAAACAGAGGACGCTCTCGTATCCTGCCTATTTGGTATGTTATATACGCTACCATTCATAAGTTTGGGGACATTAAGATTTATGTATCGATTCATTTATTCGAAAAAAATATATATGTATAATATTTTTGGTGTTCCTGTAGCTCAAGTGGTAGAGCATTGCGTTATCAAGGTTGGGGGCTCGATTCCCCGGGAACACAGGATAAGTAAAAATTGTTAGCCGGAATGCACTGTAAGTCGCTTTGGATAAAAGCGTCTGCTAAATACATACATTTAATTAAATTTTTAATTATTATTTACTTTTATTCCGAAAGGATGCTTTCACACCCCTGGACTCATTATGCTGTGTTTCCACTTCCCCATGTTCTATGCGACCCAGTTTCTGTCTCCTGTGTTTGATTAATTGATTAGTTCTTCATTATCCTGTCTTTAAATACCACAGTCTTTCAGTTCAGTCGTGTCGGGTCTACCAGTTACAAGGTTGTACGTGTGTTTTCTTCCTGTGTTCCATGTCGGATATACCCCTGTGTTGGATTAATTAAAGACTCTCTCTCTTGATTATTATCGACTCCATGTTTATGGATCCTGTCCTTCGCCCTGATCCCCCTCCTCCTGTTTGAACAGGAAGGATGTTCCATCGAGGACCATACAAGGCAGTTCCTGTTGCTTGCCCATCTCACCACCTACCCGGACAACGAGCTCTGCGCATTCTATAATGCAAGCATCAAAACTGCGTGCAGAGTGCCGTCGTCTTAAGATGGTCCTCGGGAGGAAATCGCCGCATCCGTGGAGTGGACTCTGGTGAGAAACGTGTCACCTCTCACTTTTTTTGCCCAATGGAGGATCTCGCCAGGTCCACTCCGGACCCAGAGTCCAGCCCACCATCTCCCCGATGTGCAGAGCGCGTGCTCGAGCCCGCCGCGACTGACAAGCCATCGCAATACAGAGCGACAGAGCTTAGGAACGTCACGGAGCCAGTAGCCATGAACTGGTTAGGATGAACTGCCCCCTGTCCTCTCTCCGACGTCTCTGCTGGTCCCATCCAACCATCCTTCGTCCTTGGTGTCCTCGTCCAGTCCTGAGGGGGCTTCCAATTCTCCAGTACCTGATCCCCAGTCAAGCCCAGGATGGGTTCTTGTTCCTGAGTTAATCGCAGCCCCAGCGCTCGCTGAAGTGTCGGCTCCTAGAAAGTGCCCCCTTGTGGCCGCGATCCGTGTGCTCTGGCTTCTTTCAGAATAATTTTCACAAATGTGATATTTCACAAATATCACAAACAAAACTGGCCAAGTTTGGCTTGAAATGCAAGTTGCTCAATATTAACAGTTTTAACAGTTTTCTTTTATTATTAAACTGCAGCAACATCACACTTGCAAACATGCAGATAACCAGAACATCTTGTGATGTGTCAGATGTATAAACAAAGTGATATCTTATGATCATTAAAATCATTCTCATACTACACCCAGTAATCACGTTCATGTATAAATGCTTCATCACTAAACGCTCAGAATAACCAGTTATTGGCAGCATAATCATCTCTGTCCACATTCACATAAGTGCTACGTTTAGCCGATTCACCTTCACGCCCCACTGGCAGATGGTGTTTAATGCCTCGTTGATAAATTACAGTAATTTTACAGTAACTATCTTTTGTAAGAATGGACATTATTCCTGGAAACAAATGACTCACCTATGACTCATGAGGGGAAACGGCAAAAGTGGTTATCAGAGGGGGAAAATAATGTTTTTTTAAGAGAATGAGATGATTAAAAAGACAATGGACATGATTTGGAGGCCTGGCTGAGCCTTCTGGAGTCTCAGATGCCTTCTGATAGTCAAGGTAAATGGGAGATGATTAACAAAATCCGATGAATTCTTAAAAAAAAAAAAAAAAAATTAAATTGGAATTCTCTTTTTCAAGAAAAAACCATGTGAAGTAAAACTGGCACACATTAGCAAACTGCTCGCCCAACTGCAGGTCTTTGAAGAATGAAACCTTCCTGATGACGGTCTAACTATGGAAAACTATAGCAAGTAACATTTTAAAAACATGAATCAAGGACTTGGCTTTTGATGTCAAGAACCCCCAAATATGATGATTCCTTTGCAAGCGTAATATAATTATTGTTCAGATGATGAATGTTTGTTCCTCCGACCACTTACTAGTAAATATTTAGTCTGTTTTTATTTTAAATTCGTGACTTTAACTTCGGCGTTGAAAAGCAATTGTTGTTGTTTTAGAATGTATCATTTATATTTGAACCCCTTTTCCACATTATGTCCAGCCTGGTCTACATGGATACATTCAAATCTGGTTAAAGATTTACACAGTTGAAAATGTTTTATTAAAAGTGACATTTTGAAGTAAAAAAAAAACGGAAATATATTTTCTTGTAAAATGTACTCCATTAATCTTTCAATTTACAACTTGAAAAAAATAAATAAATAAAATAAAAATAATAATAGAAAAGAACATATATAAATATATATAATATATAGATAGCATTGCTATCACACCATCTGAATGACCCTAAAATATTCTTACATATCCATATAATTTAGAGTTTACAATAATTCAGCACAAATATAAAAAAAATAAATAAATAGATATATAAAATCTTTAAAATCATACCCTCTAAGACTCCCAAAACAGCCAGTCAAACATCATCTCACTGAAAGCTCATTTCCTCACTGTCCTCTTTAATAATGTTTGTCTGATATGATGCAGTGCTGATGTACGTGAGCTGATGTAACTCTGATGAGGCTGTGTGTGTGTGTGTGTTTCATCAGTTTCCATTTATCAACTTTATTAAAATGCTCTTCCACAAACTGACATTCTTAAGTGGGCTGCATCTTGGGATAGCGATGTGTAGGACAACAGGGTGTTGGGATATGAGGGTGTGTTAAGTGAATTTAATAAAGATTACACTAAAAAAATTTACAAGCTTTATACCAATAACCAACCAATATAATGTGGACCACAGCAACAGCAAGAACCAGCTATCGCATTTGTATGCGTCCATGCATATCCTTCTATGAAAACATTATTTAAAATATCTAAGTGATTAATACATTTTTATAATATAATATAATATAATATAATATAATATAATATAATATAATATTTTTAAATTATATTTATTTACATTATATAATGGCATATCACAAATTCACTTTATAGAATTATTAAATTGTATTATTTCAGATTTTAAAATTGCATAATAAAAATTAATTTGCATCCAGTGCTCCTGAAAGTCTATAAAGTGCCCATCTAATTAATAATTTATAATATACTGTATACTACTAACAAAATTATTTTAGGCAAAAAAAAAAAAAAACTACAAAAAATGTCTAAAGATTTTAAATTATATTATTTTTATATTATAAATATGCATTTCACAAGTTAATTTGAATCCTAAACGGTTACAAAAAGATCCAATCTCATTAATAATATAATATAATATAATATAATATAATATAATATAATATAATATAATATAATATAATATAATAATTTTAGATCAAATTATATTATATTATTTTATATTATACAATTGCACATCATAAATTCATTTGCATCCAGGGCTCCTGAAAGGCTGAAAAAGAGCCCATCTCGTTATTAACACAGAAAACCTGCTGACATATATCTTGAAATCTAGTGTAAATAAAATACTTCCACATCACATACATGTGATGTTTACTCGATGTTGATTACAAAAAAGAAAAAAATGTGGAAAATGTATAACTTATTTTGTGTAACATGTATTGAACTTGTTTCCTGACCCTTTAAAAACATCGCGTGATGAAGCTCGAGAATATTGAGAACATTGTTAAAGCCCAAGAAGTTTGTGGTTCACTGGAATCACATAATGAATTGATTGGGATCAATCAAGAAAGAGCGTGTGCTAATGCCGTCTGCTACAGCGAGATCTCATACAAATGGAAATTAACTACATTTTTTATACATGCCATACAGTAGGAGAAACCAACCCAAGACAGCATTAAAAGATAGGGTATATAGTGATATATCCTGATGGCACTGCACCAGACTAGATCCCAGAGCGCAGGAAAGCAAGCATTGAGAGCATTGTGTTGGTCTTGTGCTCTGTGATTAAAGGCAGACCCGTTGGCTTTAAATCAAGCTTCCAGCCCAGCAGGCCATTACTGTAGGAGCTGTGGACAGATGCTGCCAACACAGATCGAGCTGGCAGGAGGCAGGGATGCCAGCCTGTTAACTGTCCCGAGGAGCTGTAGGCACGTAACGCTCTGGAGGCCTGGGGAAACTTCAAAAAAGCATTGAGGGGAGAGGGGTGTTAGCACTAGAAAGAGTAATGCGTATTGTATAGCTAAGACTGCTTTGGGGGGGGTGCGCTGTTATACTATTTTGCACATTTTGTACAGAATCAACCTTTTAACTGTTTAGATGAATGATAAGAAACTTAATTCTTGCACCAATATCTATCTCAATTCCTTCGTAAAGGAAAAAAATATATATATATATATATTGAGGTCTTATGAAGCGAAACGATCAGTCTGTGCAAGAAACTGAACATTAAAACCTGTCATTTTTATTTAGCAGAGCTGCAATTAACAGGCACATGAACAAAGATCTCATTAGATACACTAAATATAACCAGTGCACACAATTTACTCTAAATTAAATCTAGAAAACGTACTTTACATAGAAATGTAAAATGTATGTTTTTTAGCAATAGGTTTCTATACGCATTCTTGTAACACTACAAAAAAGACACCATAAATGCTTCAAAAGCTAATCGTAAATCATTCTATTGAATCAATGCATATAAAATATTAGTCTGAATTTATGATTAATGAATCCGATGAATCAAATAATAAAAAGTAGCTTTACTGCAGAAGCAACAGTTTTATGAAAGCAGCTGAATTACCATCATGCTACTCAAAGTACTGTTAGTTAGCTATTCACTGGTTCTGTCTTTGTTGTAACTCACTGTATTAATTCCCCCCAGCAGCACATGGAAAACACAACAGTCTTTATATGCTACAGTATCTGTTTAGCTCATGTCTCGTAGAAATCTTCATTACCTCAACTGTCATATGGGAGCTGCTGCTATTTAAGGTGACAGGTAGGAAGCATGCAATCACAGAAACAATCGTGTGCCAGACAGCATTCTAATGAGGAGGAAGTCGTCTGTCTGAGCTAATGTTTCCAGGCCAGAAGAACTATCTGTAGAGATTGTTTAAAATAAATTATACCCCAAATGATGTTACGTTGGTTGTTGTTCATATTGTGGCAGTTCGGAAATTAAATGTCTGGTGGATGGATCTAAAAAGTTAATCGTGTTTGAAAATGAAGTACCACCTACACTAAACCCAAGTCTAAACCTATCCAATAGTGTTAACAAAACCAAACATGAGATTAAAACACATTTGCTGAAGCAACTATGTCATTTTATCGTGAACGTGAGCGTTTCACATCACTAGAGCAATGCTGTACCGGGTGCGCAATCGAGCAAGTTTACTACGTCGGAAAAACCAAACAAACAGAGCTGCTTATGTAATGAAAACATCAAAATGTAAAATTAGTTTGCAAATAATAAACTATGGAACAAGTATATTAAACTCAGAACATTGTGCAAAATCAGCCTTTATTAATCAATGATCTGCCCTTGTAAACATAATTTGTGTGAAAAGGAACAAAAGTTGTTGGTGTTTGACTGCCATTGGTGATCATTTCAGTTTGAAACTGCAATGAATTTTATGTATAGGTATGTTTTGCAAAAAAAAATGAATAGAGACACATTTTTCCAATAAGTTGGGGTTGCAAATATCTCTTCTTAGTTTTTGCTTACACTAGCAGCTTGGCAGTAAGCGCCTTCAAATTTCGCCAAAAGACAGTATCTTAGCAAGCAGCATAAATAAGTTTCCGACCTTTTGAAACAGATCTCGCATTGGGAGTGCATCTATGATGCCTCACTAGGTTTTGGAACAGATCAAGCCTCTCTTGGCGATCCTCTCAGCTTGGTAAAAAAACATTTCAAAGATCATGTAATTGGCAAAGCGAACCCTATCCCACTGCACACGTGCGCCAGTTCGTCCACATGGCGAGATCTTGAGTGCGGAGCGTTAGCAAGAGTTTATCCCAGATCGGGTTTTAATGTTAGAGGCTTGCATGGAAAGTGAAGGAGGTGGGGGTAAGAAACAGCTCTGTGGGAGTCTTTTACAATTAGTAACCATTCCACACATCTGGAAACATCAGTCACAGGGGAATTATCTCTTGCTTCTGGGAACAGACCTTGCAGGCCAACCGCATATGTTTTCCAAATGCACATGCGCACAGACACACACACACACACACACACACACAAATACATAACTGCTAGTCAGCCTGACATAAAGTCATATTTAAGTAGATTTAATTAAACATGTTTTCAAATAGTTTAGGGATTTATAAATATATATGTTGCATACAAATTTACTCATCTTTTTTTTTTTGGCAAGGCCACTAAAAATATTGCATGTGCAAACTTTCTCTTACTTACACACAGCACAGACAAATATCAACATATTATAAGTCTGTTTTTCCCAGAAATGTGTGTAAAATTAAGCAAAAAGGCCATAATTACTTTTACTATCCAGTCCTCTTTTAATCCAATTTTCAAATGATAAAAATCTGGTGCCATGATGTTTCTGATATTATGCAGAGTGGGGCTGAGGCATTCAAGCCTTTTCATTAAAAGTTAATTAAGAGTGTTTATTTATTTCCATTTGGCTCCAAACAGAAGAGATTTGAATCAGGAACCAATTAATTTAAAAGCCTAATGATACTGCAAATTAAAAGCAGCGTTGCGCTCAAAGATCTTATAAAAGGGCCACATACGAAATATGAGGGGAAGATAAATGTACTTCTGGGGCAACATCAATCCTGCTAGCTGACCGATATCCTCTAAACATGTCCAGCAAGTGTAGAAGGACTCGTTCGCCCCACTAGAGATCGACCTTTAACCTAAATCCTAAAATGTGGAATGTTTCGATACACAATCAAGGCCAAAACTGAATGTTGCACAGGATTATGCAATCTGATCTAAAAAGAGTCAAATCTTTTACATGCTCCCACTCTCTTCTTTTCCAAACCCAAGCCAGAGGCTCCACATGAGAACAGATCAGTCCCAATGAAACTCTCCCCTCGGAACGCTGCGTGTGTGTGTGTGTGTGTGTGTGTGTGTGTGTGTGTTTTACTGGACCGGGATAAAGCCTATTCTCAGTATGCATGTAAATGAGTGGGTCGAATTCCAGGCCCAGGGATTTGTTGGAGACACAAGGGTAAGGCCTGGCCAGGACTGTGTCAATAATTCAACCCCGACCACAAGGTCTGTCTTCCGCCTCCCAACTGCCTGTTTAAGACTGTTCGCTCATTCTGTCCGCCATAACAAACAGACAGGGTGAGAAGTGCAAAAACACATACAAAAGTGAATTAACACATATGTGGAGAATCACATCAACAAACATTGATTGCCTTATACTCGAATGCCTTTTTAAGGACGAAAAATGTGGAATGAATTGTCTCACGTTGACTTTTTTTTTATGCCAACCCCAAAAACATAAACACATTCCCACATATACACACCACAATACCTCGTTTTAATTACTTGAATCAAACAAAATTAGACAAGGACAAAGAAGGTGGTCTGCAAAAAAAAAAAAAAAAAAAAAAAAAATTCAACTGAAGACATGTTTCTGTTCCTAATAATATAATATAATATAATATAATATAATATAAATCATGTTATATAGTATAGATGTTACTGCTACTGATCTGAGGCCAGCGTTACTTAGCACAAAGTTTTAACCATTTAAGAGATTCTACCCAAGACTAACTAATTAGCATCTAAGGGCAAATACAACTAAATGACAATAAACAAAACAAACCAAAACACAACACAAAGCATAAAATGTCACAAAACAGGAATAACAAGAAGGAAAACTAAAACATCACAAAACACATGGAACGAATTATAACAAAACAACACAAAACATCAAACAAAAAATATGAAACAACAATACAGGAAAGTAAAAACATGAAAAAAGAGACTAAAAAAAGTTTATAACACATGAAATGAAACCAACAACACGTGAAATTAAATAAAGCATAACACATACCAGGAAAAAAATACAAATACAAATAATTGCAAAACATAAAAATTAAACATAGTGTGTCAAACAAACAAACCAACACAAAACAACACACACAACTAAACAAAATATAAAAAGAAAATAAAAAAACAAGAAACAAAACATTCAACAAAACAACACAAAACAGTATAACATGAAACATAAAAAAAAAACAATTAAACAAAACCAAACCAAAACAAACAACGAAACAATTCTGAATTCTATTCTACAGACACACCAAATTAAGTTTCATGTTATTTACATAACATGTATCTTTAAAGTACTAATATGCAGCCTTTAAGTGTAAATAAAGTATGAAGTAGTAACGTCCAGCCACAGGGACATCAGCTGTACCATTATCTTCTGAGAGTGGAGTGGACTAACATGCATCTACACATCTGGATCGAGTGTTTGTCTCAACAAATTGAGTTAAATGAAAAGGTTTAATATTTAATATGACACACGATTCACTCTGGAAGGACGAAAGGCACCCTGCAGTTAGATTAATATCCCCTCCAGTGTACAGTGAAGGCTTCTTGACAATGCAGTCTGTGAAAACATGTGTAATGCAAGTACAAAAACACATGTGTGTCATCTGTCAATCACACATATGGACAGAAGCAGTACATACACAGATGCACGCTCTTGCAGGTCAGTGTCAAGTGCAATTTCTTTCTATGTCTAGACTAAATACATATTTTGTACACGTGCATGCATGCACGCTCTAACATTAGGCCCAAAGCAACCCGACTGCTGAAACTAGATCCAGTAAGGTGCAAGAACGTTTTCCTGGGGGCGCCCAGATGAATAAGCAAATAAGCTAATGTGGACTAAAGCACAGAGTTCAGACACACGTCTCCATATACCACAAATAAACTCTTCTCCGTTACCGCAGCGAGGCAGGTAGGGAGGTCTAGCAGTTGTTGGGGATGTCTGTTCTCCCTTTGAGCGCCCGGATCAATGACTATCCCTCTTTGCTCTGTTTGGCTTGGAGTCCGTCTCTGGACTGCAGATGCTGATGAGACCTGGCTTTCAGCTGGACCCACAAACCTGCAGGAAACTAACAGGCCCTCCTCGCTGCTCAAATCATGTGTATCATGAGCTTTTGTTGTCTTAAACCCAAGTTGACAGGTTTTATTTAACTTCTTGTCATATACACAAATCCATTTGGTCAAAATCCTAGATAAAAAGTAAATTTCACCAATGTGCTAAACCAAAACATGGTGTCCTTACTCAATATTTGTGCCTATTGTGAATGTGCAAAACAGGAAACCCCAAATCTCACACACACACACAAAAAAATCATAATTAAAAGAAATTTGAAATATTTGTGTTTTCAGTGACAGACTGGCATAGTCACAAAGCTGAGCTCAAATTTATGCAAATGAGCCAGAATACTGCTATGACTGGAAGAAAATAAGTTGTTTTTTTTTTTTTGGTTATATCCATTACTTTATTAAAAATACAAAAATAATTTTTGTAAAATAAATCAAATTAAAAAGTGGTTATTTTACCCAGTTCCACATTTAATTAATTGCAATTTACTGAATGATAAGCTTTGCTGGGATGGGTGATATGACTGAAATCTTTATATTCACAATATGAGTAATGTCATAAGATTGTTATTTTTCTGTGTGCGTAAGGTTCTTTAAATGCAAAAAAAAAATAAAAAAAATAATAAAATAAAATACTAATAATTCTCTAAGTGTACAAAAAAAAAAAAATGCCCCCAAAAAACGTTTACTAAAATATGTTTCAAAAGATAGTTAATAAAGTTATATTTATATAGTAAGTATATTTTCTTTTTCTATATATATATATATATATATATATATATATATATATATATATATATATATATATATATATATATATATATATAAATTAAAAATAAAAAAAGTTAACAAATGATTTTAAATTGTATTTTGTCCTTCATATATTTTGGTCGAAGAAAATTAGGGGTGTCCATGGTTAACCGATTAACCGTTAAAAATTGCATAACCGAGTGAAACATTTTGCTCGGTTAAGTGACGTCAATGGCGTGCATTGAATTTAGTTGTAATACATTTTTGCACCACTAGAGCGCCAGAGCGCTCCCAGACATTTGTAATGTCCACAAGAAGAAGTCATTTTTCTAATATGAAGCGGGCAAAGAAAAGTACAGCGTTGGAGCACTTTAAGATTGAGAGTGACGGGGCAAAATGCAAGTATTGCAATACATTGCTTAGATATACTTCAGGTACAACATCGTTGTTGTAATCTCAACAGCCAACACCCGGGCATCATTAGGCCGGCGACACACTTGATGCGTGGCGTGTCTGTTTTTAATTCGGCTCCCATGTTAACAGGTTAGAGCTTGCCGACTGCCTGCGTGAGACGCGCAGCTCAATGCGTGCATGCTAGAAATAGAACCGACGTATCGTTGGAAGCGTTTACAGTCAAAATATAATAGGAAAATATGTTTATATGTCATTTTGTACACAAATACATATGAATTAATGACATTTTGATATTTGAAAGTCTATAGGTTGACAAATTCAGATATAAATGTAATTAAAATAAATAAATAAATAATTATCGATTTTCAAATATTGTACCTGTCAAACATAGTCAAAGCCTTAGCGAGGCGGCCGCGGAGCCCGCTTGTTACCTTCGCCTAAACACGGAAAGTTACATAACTATTACTAGAGCCTGTTCCTTTATAACACAGCCAAAGGTCGGTGTATATTTGCTTTATACATTTTAGGCTTATTCTCAAATTCAGATTGTGTTAGGGGGCGGGATTATTAGGCAGTTTTAATAGGACAATTTGACCGGAGAGATTAAATTTTGTCGGACATTTCATTTTTTTTTTTCGGCCAATGTCCGGCAATTACCGGACAACGGAAACCCTGGCGCACACTATGGTTAACCGAGTATTAACCGCTAAGGGCCTCGGTTAACGGTTAATGAAAAACTTGAAAACGTGCAGCCCTAAAGAAAATACATTCATGTCACATCTGATGAAAACCTCAGAAATATCTAAAAATATATATATATATTTTGTTGCGCCTCACAACAAATTATATATATATATATATAAATAAAAGAAGCTATGTTTTTAAAATCTAAATATTTTGTAATAACAATATACACTACTTGTCAGTAATTTGGGGTCAGTAATTTTTTTTCTTTCTTCTTTTTAAATAAAATCAATACTTTTATTCAGCAAGGATGTGTTAAATTGATAAAAAGTGATAGTAAAGAAAATGTATTATTAGAATATATATTATTAGAATTTTTATTATAATATTTATATTATTATTTTATTTTTATAAATGCAGTACTTTTTAACCTTTTATTGATCAAGTATATTAGACAGCAGAACTGTTTCCAACACTCATAATAAATCAGAATATTAGAATGATTTCTAAATGATCATGTGATCGACTGATGTTACATGTGACACTGAAGCTGGAGGAATGATGTTGAAAATTCAGCTTTGCATCACAGGAATAAATTATTTCTTTAAAGTATATTCAAATAGAAAACTATTATTTTAAGTTGTAATAATATTTCACAATATTACTGTTTTTTCAGTATTTTAGATCAAATAAATGCAGGCTTGATGAACAGAAGAAAGTTATTTCAAAAACATTAAAAATAGTAATGTTTCCAAACTTTTGGTCAGTACTATATATATATAATATTTTGCCCACCCTAACCCAAACTCCACATGAGGAGCTTGCGAGGTTAACTGAGACACACAGAGTCACTAAAATCAACCACACTTGTCAGACAAAATGTAAAAGCGATCAAACGTCATAAACAGAAGGTCACACTTCCCGAGAATTGTCTCTACAGTTTAGATCACAGAAGGCCACATCTTTCTCTCCTTCTCTCAACTCGAGCATCGCACACTTTCATTGGCAGGACCTGTGTAATGCATCTGAGTTTCTAGTCAGCATGTGTCTTTAAACAGACAGGCAGACGGGGAGAGAAGGAAAGAGAAGTATACGTTAGAAAGGACAAGAACATTGCGTAGGAGGAAAACGGAGGCCAGAATCCCACTTATAGCCAGACTCATTACCATCCAACAAATGCAAACGCTTCCAGTGAGATCCTTCCCTTCTCTTTGTTTTAGAGAAAATCTCCTGCCAGGCCACTTTTTTTACTGTTGGCATACGTGCCCATTTGGACCAAAAAAGGTTAGTCTTTTAAAACACCTAATCCTTTCCAAATCACACTTCACCAGCTATCCATCTCACACTTACAGCTTTCCATCCCATCCCTTCTCTCCATTTCCTCTCACATTTCTGCCGTTGTCGTATCTCCAGGCAAAAGCTGGATTTCAACATGTCAGATATATGATGCTCCGCAGAAGATCTGTCAGGACGCTCTTTCCCACTGAGATCTGAATCACCAGGAAGAGAGAGAACGGAGAAGAGGGAATTGAAACAGCTTGCATTAATAATCATTGGGAACGTCCCATCCTGAACCCTTTCTAACAAAAAGCAGTCATGTCTATCCATTTTGTCTTTCCCTTTCTGTTATATTACCTCCCAGTCTTTACTCTCACTTTCTATATGGACTGTAAATACTTGCATTTAATTAACATCTAAATTAATGATAACACTGTCAAAATGAACCAATAACTAGGACCTAAAACTTGCTTTGACTAATTTTTATTGTAAAGCACTTTATGAATCCTTGTCTGTGTAAGGTGCAACTGTACATAAATACATTTTTACTTACTTACTAAAACATTTGCCATATTTTGAAAATGTACAGACCATACTGCCTAATATAAATTATAACAAATAAGCAAATCAAGAATTATTGATTATTCATAATTATCCAATTATTATTATTATTATTATTATTATTATTATTATATGAAAAGATAAATTAAATGTTTCTTTAATAATGTTTGCTTAATAATAATAATAATAATTATTATTATTATTATTATTATCATTATACACTATATATATATATATATATATATATATATATATATATATATATATATATATATATATATATATATATATATATATATATATATGTAGCCCTGGTAAAATGAACAATATTAATTGTTGCTCACAATATTAATAACTTTTGTTTGTTAGTTTTTTTCTTTAAATAAAGTTCTGAAATCGATATAGTTTGTGTGAATTGGACACAGCAAAAACGTGGCTTCAATGCAAGTTTATCTAACTTGATGTGTTCACCTGTGTTCAGCTCGAAGCCTGATTTGTGTTGTAACATGCCTATCATCTAAGAGAAAAATGTGATTGGTGGAAGGGTTGAACGTGGGGCGGGGGAGTTTTTTCTTTGGAACGTTCGGGAGAGAGAAAAAAAGATCTGCTGAGATGTGCACGCTGAGTGTTGCTCGCTGTTTCTTTAAGTTATGCTTTTGTTTAAAGTGTAGTTTTTCTCTCGTCACCGTTACGAACTGAAGCATCGAGGGACTGTCGAGATCGCACACCATTATGTGCGTTTAATGAGTCAAGTTACTTTCAGTTTGTGTGCTGCGTTTGTTCATCGCGGGAGGATGGATCATTAACCAGAGACTGAAGCCCTTGGACAATGCTAGATTTCCTCATCTAGTCAAGTTCCTAAGACGCTCGTTGTTTTGCTGACAACGTTGGAGAAGCATTCTCATCTATCTACTCATCTGCTCCGTTCTCTTCTGCTCCTCGCGGATCAATCGGACTGAGTTACACTGAAGGATCGCTACAGGTTCGTAAGTACATTGTTTATACTTGCTCATCCGAGTGAAGGGGCATTTTGTTTAATGCCACAACGCTCCCAAGCACCGTCCAGGCCTGCAACCAGTGTTTTTTTTTGTTTGTTTTTTGCCAGTTTCGGTTGACATTGAGTCTGGGCCCAGTGAATACCGTTGCTGAACATTGAACGAGAATAGTATTTAATTAAGAGAAAACACTCGCTTAATGTTTGTGTTTGAACTATAGGGTAAACATTGTACCAATGAGTGTTTAGAACTATGAATATTGAGTGAATACCACGGTCGAATATTTGTGTGAACAAGTTTAAGTGATTATAATTTTATTTTTATTTTATTTTTTTCCTTTTTTTTCCATATTTGAATGCTGTAGGAAAAAATCATTAGAGTTGTGAGATTTTTCCCACGAAATCTGTCTTGTGTACATTTCTGGAAGGCTTAATTGTTTTACTTTTATGTTTAAAAGCTAATACATCTCCAGGGTTACATTGTTAGTTGAAATAAGACAAGTAAATTCACATTTTGAAGAATGTAATTTTATTTTCATTTAATTCATACTGATGCAAGTTTTCCTCACATTTATTTAAATTGATCACATTTCATTAGGCTTAAAGAAAATTAAAGGATCCATTTTGTTAATTCTCAGTCTTTTTGTTTGTTTAATTACAGATCACAGAGACAGGTGAAGTAATCTATCCATAGAGCTGGTTGAAATTAGATCAGTTTATAGAGATATCCTACGAACCCAGAGCCCTCTTCCTCCGTAAAGTGAAGAGAGTGCTACATATAAATTGGAGGCACCGCTGGGATCCTTTTCTTTTCTTTAGCCAGATTTGTCTATTTTTTCCCCTTTTTTTTATTTTATATATATATTTTTTTCCCTTGAAAGGAACAATTTTTGTAGTATGGATTCTCAATCAGAATTGTTGATCGCTGAGTTGATTGAATGGTGTGATGAGTCACGTGTAGACCCCTCTCACGCTTTAGTCCTTAGTGGTGTACTGAGTGGCACTGAGGTAGCAGACATTGAAAATGCTGTTCAGACAGTGAAAGCCTTTGGGAGGGTGCGGGCCAGGGCTGAAAAATATAATTCAAAGCTGGATTGTAATTTAGTGCTATGTGAGTGCCGTGAGACTTTAGATCCGGATCACACTCCCTCTGAGATTATGCCGCTAGGAGGGGGAGCCCCCTGGAGAACAATTTTACTTACCCACTCAGTGAGTACCCCTCAGACATTTTCTTCCAAACTTCAAAAGTTGATGAGGGAAGAAGGCAAAACTATGGCTGATGTAAAGACTCTTTTCTCTAGTGAGCCTATGCAAGGCAGCTCCCCTGATAGTATCATCAGAGCAGTTGGAGACCTACTAGAGAAAACAATGAGGCCTAGTAGCGACAATAATGCGTTTCGGCGTTTGCGGACCTTTTCTGGGATTGTCCCTACTCCCCCTGGGGAAGAGAGTCTAGAGCACTGGCTAGCACAGGCCTACTTGATGGTTGAGGAGTGTAACTGTTCCAACAGGGAGAAGCGCACCAGAATTGTTGAAAGCCTGAAAGGTCCTGCTTTGGATATCATTCAGGCGGTTAGGCTAAATAACAGGGATGCAGATGCCCTAGAGTATTTAACAGCACTGGAGAATGCGTTTGGCACCCCTGAGTCTGGGGAGGATCTGTATTTTGCCTTCAGGTCTATGCATCAACAGCCCAGTGAAAAACTTTCAGACTTTTTACAGAGGTTAGAAAGAGCTCTCAGAAAGGTTTTGCAAAGAGGAGGTATATCTTCTCAACGTACTGACCAAGCTAGACTTGAACAGCTTGTGCGAGGTTCTTCTGAGTCTGACTTGACTTTGGTACACCTCCGTCTAAGGGAGAGAAGAGAAAAACCTCCTACCTTTTTGCAGTTGTTAAATGAGATTAGGGAGGAAGAAGAATATGAGGCCTCTCGACGTAAATTGAATCCTGCTGTTAGACAAGTTCAAGCTAGGGAAATAAAGTCAAAACCCTCTGAGATACAAGAGTTAAAAGCTGACATAAAAGTTTTGCATAACCGGTTTGGGGAACTAACCAAAAAGCGAGAAGCAGAAAATGAGCAAAAGACTGGAACTCTCAAAAACAGTTTTAGTTCGGTTATGGAAAGTAATGTTGAAGCTTTGCAGAAACAGGTGCTTCAGCTTCAAGAACAAGTCAGCGTATTAACCATTTCACATGGTACTTCAGTGTTGAAAGAGTGTCGAAAGAAGGATGATAAGAGACATTTGAGTCAAAATCGTAAGTCTCAGCCTTCAAATAGTTCCTCTGAGTTCTTTTGTTACCGATGTGGTGAGGATGGTCACTTTGCCACCAAGTGTACCTCTCCTGAAAATTCATCCAGGGTCATTCAGAAACTGATCCGTGCACTTCGTAAAAGTAAAGGGGACAGAGAACCAGAAGGAAAACCCTCTTCCTCTGTGGATAATTGCTCTGTTAGACGAGGAGCAGTAGACTTTTGTAAGCCCAACTCTGTACCAGAAGGTTTAGTTGGCCCGTGTCCTTTTGCTAATGTGACTATTGAAAGTCAGCCATGCAAAGCACTTCTTGATAGTGGCTCTCGTGTCACAATCGTGTTTGAGAGTTGGTATAAGCAGCACATTCCTCACATTCCAATTCTACCACTTACTGACCTTGCTATATGGGGTCTTAGTGATTCTACTTACCCTTATAGGGGATTTGTATCAGTTGATGTGGGATTCTGTACTTCTGAGGGGGTGGAGAAAGAGAGAATTTCGCTGTTGGCATTAGTGTGTCCGGATCCCAAGAGCCCTGATTCTGTGCCAGTTATTCTTGGTACCAATACTCCCAAACTTCGAGAGTTGCTGGCTCAGTGTAAAGAGTTAGACAATGGGGGTATTATTCGATCTTTAAGAATCTCACCTTATGACTTGGTAACTAGAGAACAGCCCCTGCCATCCTGCCCCCTAGCGCAGGGGGATACTGTAGGATTTGTGAAGTGGCAGGGTCCAGGACCATTGGCCATTCCTCCTCATAGCACTGGCTATGCTGTTTGTCAGGTGAAACAAGTCCAGCCGTTAGGTAATAACATTTTGATAGTGGAGATTTCTGAAGATAGCAAGCTTCCTGGGGGTGTGCTAGTGCCTTCCCTGGTTATGACTCCCTCCAGTCTGGATGTAAATAACTTTGTGTTACCATTGCGCAACGAGACTCAAAAGGAAACTGCCATTCCAGTGGGTACTCTTCTTGCCCAGATGTATACTGTGGACATAGCCACTGTACCACAGACATCAAAATCCTCACAAACATTTGTAGACCCTCAACTGTTCAACTTTGGAAGTTCACCTATCCCTGAAGCCTGGAAAGCACGTCTGGTTAAAAAGCTGTCAGAAAGAGCCAGGGTTTTCTCTCTGGATGAATGGGATGTGGGGCTAGCCAGGAATGTCGAACACCACATAAGACTGAGTGATTCTAAGCCATTCCGAGAGCGGTCGAGGCGTATTGTGCCTGCTGACATTGATGATGTTCGCCGTCATCTACAAGAGCTTTTAGCGGCTGGAATAATCAAAGAATCCCGTAGCCCTTATGCTTCCCCTATCGTCATCGTTAGAAAGAAAAATGGACGTGTGCGGATGTGCATTGATTATCGCACATTAAACTCCAGAACCATTCCAGATCAATACACTATGCCACGTATTGATGATGCCCTTGATTGTCTGACAGGAAGCAAATGGTTTTCTGTTCTTGACTTGAGGAGCGGATATTACCAAATTGCGATGTCAGAAAAAGATAAAGAAAAGACAGCATTCATTTGTCCACTTGGTTTTTATCAGTTTGAACGAATGCCGCAGGGGGTTACTGGAGCCCCCGCGACATTCCAGCGGCTTATGGAGGCCACAGTTGGAGATATGAATTTGTTGCAATGTCTGGTGTACTTGGATGACCTCATTGTGTTTGGAAAGACACTGGAGGAGCATGAGGAGCGCCTTTTAAAGGTGTTGGATAGACTGGAGGAAAGTGGTCTTAAATTATCACTTGAGAAGTGCCAGTTTTGTCAAGCACAGGTAAAATACGTAGGCCACATTGTGTCAGCTGAAGGGGTCTCAACTGACCCTGAGAAGGTCAGGGCGGTATTGAATTGGAAGAAACCTACCAACCTCAAGTTATTACGATCCTTCCTTGGTTTCTGCGGTTATTATCGGCGTTTTATCGCTAATTATTCCTCCATCGTCAGACCGTTAACTGAGTTGACCAAAGGTTACCCTCCAGCAAATAAGAAAGGCAAAGCTGGTCCTCTCGAAAAGCATCACTATTTCAGGGAGTCCGATTCTTTTGGTAGCCGTTGGGATCAAGCTTGTGATGAGTCTTTTACCAATATCATACAATGCCTCACAAGCGCTCCAGTGCTAGCTTTTTCTGACCCAAGCAAACCCTATATTTTGCATGTGGACGCGAGTCTAGATGGGTTGGGTGCTGTGCTTAATCAAGAATATCCAGAAGGACTCCGTCCCGTAGCGTTTGCCAGTCGGAAATTGAGTCGTTCTGAGCGCAATTATCCCATACATCAGCTTGAGTTTCTTGCCTTGAAATGGGCCATAGTAGATAAGTTTCATGATTATCTCTATGGTGCCAAGTTTACGGTGAGAACGGATAATAATCCCCTCACGTATGTGCTGACAACGGCAAAGCTCAATGCTACCGGCCATCGGTGGTTAGCCGCATTAACCGCTTACGACTTCAACATTCAGTACAAGCCTGGCAAAAGTAATGTTGATGCTGACCTGTTATCCAGGCATGCTCTAGAATTTCAGGAGGATTGGGAGGACATACCACCATCCGGTGTAAAGGCTCTTTGTCGTCAGATTGGTGTTACTGAGACTGATGTTTCCACCAGGTTTATTGATCAGTTGGGTGCTCCTCCTGATGCAATCCCTGATGTTTTTTCTTTTGCCTCCCAACTTGAAATGGGTCCGTTGGAGCAGTTAAGTCGGAAAGACTTGATTGAAGCTCAGAGGGCTGATCCAGCTATTGGTCCGGTGTTGAAAGGGATGGAGACCGGCACACCCATTTCAGATTTAAAAACTAAAAACCCTGAGGTTTCTCTACTACAGAGGGAGAGCCCTAAGATTCAAGTAAAGGATGGACTTTTATATAGAGTTGTGCAGAGATTAGACAAAAGGGTGTGTCAGTTGGTAATGCCTGGCAAATATCGATCTATGGTTCTAAGAGCCATGCATGATGATATAGGTCACTTTGGAACTGAACGTACCCTGGAGCTCATTAAAGACCGGTTTTACTGGCCCCGAATGGGTTTTGAAATCACACAGTACATTAAAACTTGTGGCAGGTGTGTGGCTAGAAAAACCTTGCCCCAAAGATCTGCACCTTTGCAACATATCACAAGTAAAGGCCCTTTGGACCTGGTGTGTATAGACTTTTTGTCGATAGATCCTGATGCGAAAGGTACCTCAAATGTGTTGGTTGTCACTGACCACTTCACGCGATATGCACAAGCCTTTACTACAAAAGATCAAAAGGCTTTAACAGTTGCAAAAGTGTTGTTCGAGAAATTTTTTGTACATTACGGACTGCCAGCTCGAATTCATTCTGACCAAGGGCGTGATTTTGAAAGCAGAGTGATCAAAGATCTGCTGGGAATGCTTGGTGTCCGTAAGTCAAGAACGTCTCCATACCATCCGCAAGGGGATGCACAACCCGAAAGGTTCAACCGCACATTGTTGTCTATGTTGGGAACCCTTGATTCAGACAAAAAGTCTAAATGGAGTCAACACATAAGCCAGCTTGTACATGCATATAATTGCACCCAAAATGATGCCACTGGGTTTTCCCCCTATTTTTTAATGTTTGGAAGAGAGGCGAGGTTACCCATTGATCTGTGCTTTGGTATATCCCCACATGGCGAAGATGAGGTAAAATACCACCAGTATGTAGACCAGATGAAGCACGAGTTGAAGAGTGCATATCAACTGGCAACCTCGGCAGCTATTAAGAACCATCAGAGGAATAAGAGACTTTATGATGCTAGGGTCAGAAATCAAACTCTTGAAGTGAATGATAGAGTGTTAATACGTAACTTAGGGATCCCGGGCAAACACAAATTAAAAGACAGGTGGAATCCTTTACCTTACCAGGTGATTGGGAAACTTCCCAACTTGCCTGTGTATCGTGTAAAGCCAGAACAGGGTCCAGGTGTTGTAAAGACACTGCACCGTGACCACCTTTTGCCCATTGGTTACATGGTGAGATTGCCGATGATAAGCCAGGGACCAACTAAGAGACAAAGACCAGTGACACGAGCATCTCAGGGTGAAAAGATTGAAGAGACAAATGATCAGTATTCGAAGGTACAAAACATTTGTGAGGGCTGGGCCTCTGAATCGGACGACGAGGGTCGTTGTACTTCGCCTCAGTTTACTTTTGAGCATTCAGGGTTGAGAGACAGATTGTCTAAACCTAGTAATAACTTATCTGTGCAAAATGAAACTGCTCCGGCTGATGCCTCGGTTCCTGATGTACCTGGGGAAGAAGACAGACAAGATGAGTTAGTTCAGAGAGAAGCAGAAATTCCTTTTTCACCTGTCCATGAGCCTGGGGTGGACTCAGGGCTAGAGGGGGGAGACGTCCCTTCTTCTAGTGTCATGGATGGGGATGAGGAATCTGCTTGTGAACGTAGAGCAAAGAGGAAAGTAAAACCTGTCATCCGCCTTAGCTATGATGAACCTGGAAAGCCGACAGATCAACCAGTAACAATAATACATAGAGGTATGATCATTCAGATCTCTTAGAATTGAGTAATAAGAGGTTCTTACTGTGCATTGCATTCAGATGACTTGATGCAAGTTTTTAAATCATAGTAATGTCTATGTAACACATGCAGAGTTGGAGTCTGATGGGGACATCCAGACCTTTTAGGAGGGGGAGGATGTAGCCCTGGTAAAATGAACAATATTAATTGTTGCTCACAATATTAATAACTTTTGTTTGTTAGTTTTTTTCTTTAAATAAAGTTCTGAAATCGATATAGTTTGTGTGAATTGGACACAGCAAAAACGTGGCTTCAATGCAAGTTTATCTAACTTGATGTGTTCACCTGTGTTCAGCTCGAAGCCTGATTTGTGTTGTAACATGCCTATCATCTAAGAGAAAAATGTGATTGGTGGAAGGGTTGAACGTGGGGCGGGGGAGTTTTTTCTTTGGAACGTTCGGGAGAGAGAAAAAAAGATCTGCTGAGATGTGCACGCTGAGTGTTGCTCGCTGTTTCTTTAAGTTATGCTTTTGTTTAAAGTGTAGTTTTTCTCTCGTCACCGTTACGAACTGAAGCATCGAGGGACTGTCGAGATCGCACACCATTATGTGCGTTTAATGAGTCAAGTTACTTTCAGTTTGTGTGCTGCGTTTGTTCATCGCGGGAGGATGGATCATTAACCAGAGACTGAAGCCCTTGGACAATGCTAGATTTCCTCATCTAGTCAAGTTCCTAAGACGCTCGTTGTTTTGCTGACAACGTTGGAGAAGCATTCTCATCTATCTACTCATCTGCTCCGTTCTCTTCTGCTCCTCGCGGATCAATCGGACTGAGTTACACTGAAGGATCGCTACAGGTTCGTAAGTACATTGTTTATACTTGCTCATCCGAGTGAAGGGGCATTTTGTTTAATGCCACAACGCTCCCAAGCACCGTCCAGGCCTGCAACCAGTGTTTTTTTTTGTTTGTTTTTTGCCAGTTTCGGTTGACATTGAGTCTGGGCCCAGTGAATACCGTTGCTGAACATTGAACGAGAATAGTATTTAATTAAGAGAAAACACTCGCTTAATGTTTGTGTTTGAACTATAGGGTAAACATTGTACCAATGAGTGTTTAGAACTATGAATATTGAGTGAATACCACGGTCGAATATTTGTGTGAACAAGTTTAAGTGATTATAATTTTATTTTTATTTTATTTTTTTCCTTTTTTTTCCATATTTGAATGCTGTAGGAAAAAATCATTAGAGTTGTGAGATTTTTCCCACGAAATCTGTCTTGTGTACATTTCTGGAAGGCTTAATTGTTTTACTTTTATGTTTAAAAGCTAATACATCTCCAGGGTTACATTGTTAGTTGAAATAAGACAAGTAAATTCACATTTTGAAGAATGTAATTTTATTTTCATTTAATTCATACTGATGCAAGTTTTCCTCACATTTATTTAAATTGATCACATTTCATTAGGCTTAAAGAAAATTAAAGGATCCATTTTGTTAATTCTCAGTCTTTTTGTTTGTTTAATTACAGATCACAGAGACAGGTGAAGTAATCTATCCATAGAGCTGGTTGAAATTAGATCAGTTTATAGAGATATCCTACGAACCCAGAGCCCTCTTCCTCCGTAAAGTGAAGAGAGTGCTACATATATATATATACAATCCTGATTCATGACTAATAACAAAATATTATATAATAATAATTATTATTTTTATTATTATTATTATTATTATTATTATTATTAACTATCATATATATATATATATATATATATATATATATATATATATATATATATAATTATTATTTTTTTATTAGTATTAGTATTATTATTATTATATGAAAAGATAAATTAAATGTTTCTTTAATAATGTTTACTTAATAATAATAATAATAATAATAATAATTTATTATTATTATTATCATTATACACTATATATATATATATATATATATATATATATATATATATATATATATATATATATATATATATATATAATCCTGATAATTCATGACTAATAACAAAATATTATATAATAATAATAATTATTATTATTATTAACTATCATATATATATATATATATAGACACACACACACACACACATCTTTTTAATTTCGTTTTAAACATTAAACCACAGATCTTTTTTACTTTTACAGGGAAAATCTCTTTTAAAATGCTTTCTTGAAAACACATTTACAAACCATTCTCATTACAAACATGAGAACTGCAACAGAGTCGCACTTGTTGATCTGTTGTAATTAAATAGCATTTGTTTTACCTTTCCATCTTACTCAAACCCCTTACAAACCCTAACCTCGCTCCTAAATCCAACCATACCTTAAACTCATTAGTAGTAAATGTGGGAACTTTCCAGAACAACATTGTAAATCCACAGACGTGTAGGTTTTTAATGTTAGTAAACAGTAGTTAAAGTCACCTCATATAAAGTGTGACCGAATCTTTAGTCTTTCCTCCTTATGTTTCCAAGTCTGACTGATGCAGTGCTTAGCGCTCATTAGTAATAGTTCTATCCTAAAATGAACAAGCTGTCCTTTACTCTGACCTAAATTTAGACTTTTTCCTCTAGTAAAAATGTACGCGCTACAGAACATCGCTGAAACCCACGTCACTGCTTACGAGGTGCGAGGGCCGCTCCCGCAACACGAGCATCTCGCTCCTGGAGACGTCAGAAAACAGAAATAAAACCCGATGGAACATTTCTTTCCACTGGCTGCTAGAAGGGTGAGGACATGGAGTAGCAGGTGACTATCGTTCCTGCAGCGCCAGATCAAGTGTTCCATGACTCACAATTAGATATAAAAGTGCTAAAATATCCATTTCCCAAATACCGTTTACGATTATTCTCGTAAATAATAAAATCGAGTACGGGCAAAGTGCTCTCAAGCAAAAATCTGCCATGTATCAATGGTGACAAATACATGGTAAATGTCAAACAACATTGAAGTAAAGCAGTGAATCACATCAGTGTCGTATTGAATGCAGTATTGAAGGCTTGCGCCACTCAGTCTGCCTGGCTGCGCCGCTGGAAGTACAATTATCTGAAAGCATCGAAGGGATTGAGTGGGTGACTAACGGGCCGCTAACAGACGGAAGGGGGAATAAGTAGCGTAACAGAGGGGAAGAAAGCGAGGGAATCCTCGGTCACGGCTCAGAGGAGCGGAGGAAAGGGCCAAGGCGCGCAGGTTAGTCATTACAGCTGCCAAACAGCTACCACCAATCCTGGATGGACAGTGGCAGGCGTGAAAGAGCGGAAAGAGCAAGAAATGGATGACTATTGCTCAGCAGTTGCTGAAAAACCAAGGCCTTCAGAAAAACTAAATCTTGTTATTTTGAGTGAGTGGGGTAAAGACAGACTGAAATGACTCCTTTTATTATTGTTTCAGCCTTGTTTCAGAACCACATTCAACATTGCATTATGAAAATCAAATACAAAAGATATAAATGACATGTATATGATCCTAAATAATAGTAATAATAATGTATTTTACTACAACTGTCTAACACTGGCATCACTTCTACCACAACCAAGAGTTAAGTCATTCAAAAGCTAACAAACGTATTTCTTTGCGAAAGAAAACCAAAGTCACATCTTTGCATGAATGTAGACATAAATAAAATATAGTGAAAGCCATTACTGCGTTTGCATAGAAAATATTTTATTGTGTATCGTTTCCAGGTAAGTTGTAATTTTGCCAAATTATGCAAAACGTGAGAAGAAAAAAAAAACATTATTGTGTGTATTTACATAAAATGCTAGCTGTTTAAAATGATGTAAAAATACATCATTTGAAAAGTGGCAATAAATAACTACATTTTAAAAATAATAGATGAAACAAACAAAATAAATAAATAAAAATTACTAAAAAAAATAAATGAAAATTACTAAAAATGACAAATATTTAAAATAAATAAATTAAAATAACGATAAAAAAAACAACAACAAACAAACAAAGAATAAATATGTAAGTCAGGCAGGCGGTCTGAGTGATTCTCTGAAACTGGAGTCAATCAAGAGAACAACAGAAAAATATTTAATTGTTCGTAGCATAAAAAGACGATGACGAAGGAAGCCAATTTATTAAAAAAAAATACCACGATTTGAGGTGTAGTGAGAATGTTTGCAATTTTCACGAAAATCTTCTTTGACTTATTCTTTGTAGGTCGAAGGAACTGTTATATAAACCAATAAAGAAATGATAAATAAATAGTCTCGTTGTTTCTCTGACATGGAGCCTTGGCACAATGCAATCTAGAAGAGCAGGAAGCTCACGCCAGAGTCAGTCAACAAAACAGTGGGGGAAAAGCCCTTGCACATACAAATACACATACAAAACCACTCCAGACTCATTGAGCGACGTCATCAATTGATATTGGACCCCGAGAGACGGCGAGTAGAGTTCCAGTACGGAGCAGAGCCCTGCTGCTAATGCATTGGACGGATCGTTCCGCCCTGGATCCTGCTGCACTCAGTGGCTGCTAAAAGACATCCAGAGCGGGATAAATGAACAGAGCGGGAGAGAGGCTGGCATCCTGGTCCAAATACTACTTTTCTTGGAGCGCCTTCAAAAACTGCAGTGCTTTTCCCTCCGAAGATTTTCTAAAACTCCTAGCTGTTTTCTTTGCATGCAGTTTTTGCCAAAGAGTTAATTATAATAATCACACTAGTATTAGTTGACGTCAATACGAATAACATCTAAAGATGATTGGTGTAAATCACTTCTATAATGCCTCCGGTGCGGAGCGATTGGATGCAGTTCGTGTTCCTTCCTTTAATAATCCAGTGGAAAACAAGTGGAAACGAGTTTATACAAGACAAAGACAAAGTCAAAGGACCTGGTTCTGATTCATTTTTCCCCACATGTAAAAGTCAAGACAGATTTGCCATAGGAGGCATGTTATGGTTTCATGTGTGTCTGCTGACCGCTAGTGAGATGAGTCTTGACAAGGTAGGGCCGCGGTGATTTGTTATGGTATTTAAACAAGAAACTTCTTTGACGAGTCATGGAAGAGAATACAACGCAAGAGACAACGCGGCTTTTCCACCTTCGCCCTCCAAAGTGTGGCTGACAATAACTATTACGTCCAAATTAATTCATACAGTATAATAAAATGTCAAGCAGCTAGCATGACTTTCATGAGAGGCATTATAGCTTGTAAGGCTTAGTTCTCTGAAATGTATTCAAGAAGCTTTATTAAAAAGGGGTGTGCAATATGATGATTTTTAATCGTGAAGCACAATCTGCTTTTGAAGAAATATCGTAGTATCGCACTACAGCGCACATTCACGTAGATTCACATCAAATGTTAACTCAACGGTAGAGTCACACACTCATAAGACACTACACTTCACAATCACAAAAGTACATTATTTGCATGTGCTTTAAAGGGGTCATGAACTGCATGTTCTCTGAGGTTCACTTATAATGTTACTGTGATTTTTTTATGAAAAGAAAAAAAACTATTTAGAAGTAATAGGCTATTTTCTATCTCATGACTCGCAAGTAAACGCCCACTGCTGTGATTGGCTAATAATTTCACTTATTAAAATAACAAATGTGCGCTGCTGTGATGTACTCTGAAAACAGCATGGGTCATTTGGGTAAACTCTGAAAACAAAGGCTTTCTTTAAAACTCTATGGAGAAAATTAATGAGAAAGTATTTTCTGAAAACATGACAAAAAAGTGGGCGGGACCCTCTATTAATGCACAAATATTTGACTGCAGAATGCGAAGACCAATTCAGAATCATGTATACAGGTCAACAAGATATAAGAGTTTGCATTATAAAGATACTTAAAATGGGGGAAAAACATAAATTATTAAAACTTAATAGAGATTTAAGGATTAACCGCGAGCCGGTTGAAAATCACTCCAAATATGTGATGATTCAAATCGGTTAAGATGCGAAACAAAACACGATTCAGTTAGGAGCTGGAGTTTATATGAATGTATGTCTGAGGGGAACTTACTGTCTTTAGAAAAGTTTAGATGCTATTTCTTCGTAACATAATTTAGATTTTTGGGTGAACTAACTAGGGATGCACGATAATATCGGCACAACATCGGTATCGGCCGATAAAAGCTTAAAATGACCATCATCGGTATCGGCCGATATGAATATTTCTGCCAATGAGCCAAACCGATATTCTCCAAGTGAAATAATTGACCTGTTTTTCAGATGTGAATGTCTGTCTACATTTGTAAAATAATACATTTATGGTAGAATCAGTACAGAAGAGATACATGGATTTCTCTTGAGTAAAATTAAAGTTTAAATATATCAGGCGAAAAATTTGTATATATATCGATATCGGTATCGGCATCAGCCAAAATTATTTTGAAAATATCGGCATATCTAATATCGGCCAAAATCCAATATCGTGCATCCCTAGAACTAACCCTTTAAGATTGTTTTAAGTTTGTACATAAAGAAATTATTAATTCAATTCATTCATCACAAGACCTGTACTGGCAAATGACGACTTCTCACCGGTGATTCCCGATGGTTTTAGAAGACAGTTACTCCTCGTCGCCCCCTTGTTGTTTCAAAGAAGAGTACAACGGCGAATGTGACAAGTATAAAATCCTCGTCCATTTGGGAAGGTTGCGCTAGCAGTCACCGGAGCCAGGCGAAATTATAAATCCTGCTTAACTTTGTTTGTTGTCGTCTTCTAAATAATGTGTGAAAGCGGCTTGAGGAAGTGACGTTGCCTGCGTCTGCGCCGTGTGACCTGATGCAGCCCTTGAAGTGAGACACAGGAAACACAAATACTGCAAAATAATAATAACACAACTAAACGAGAAAAATAGTTATATTATTTAGTTAGTCAATGAAAATGAGACATCACAGCAGAATTTTTTTATAAACCACATTTAGTCTCGTTTTTATTCGTCAACAATTTTGCATTATACACACACACACATATATATATATATATATAAAATTAAAAAAAAAAAATACAGAAATCTAACCTTTCATTGCAGTAAACAATTCAAAGTGTTCAAATGTGAAAGTGAAAATGTAATTATGACACATATAATTAATTTGTATTTTTAAATATGATTCAAAAATGATTAATTATTAATTCATAAATAATAACTTTGATATTTAAAGAGACTTGTTTACCCTGACACACAGTCATGAGGGGTCTGCAAAGGTCCATCTCTATGACATCATTTCCTGTTTGATTGGTTTTTGTGGTAGTGCTTTAAGAACCTCAAGAAATTATAAAAGACTGTGCCAAGAAATACTAAAATATTGTGCCAAACTACTTTTCATCCAAGTGAGTGCATTTTATATTTCCATGTTTTAATAATAGAGCATTCATGTTAACTTAAAGATATGAACCTGATTGACTCTCTATCTATCTCTATCTGACACTGCTTGTTTCTCTCATGCATCAAACACAAATAATACAAAAGCTCACTTCAGAATGACATAAAAATACACTGTACATCTGACTGAGATTGGTCACAGCACACAGACACACTAACAGAAGACTACAAAAGTGTGTATTTGGGTATTTCTGTGCCAGCATCACAGCAGAAGAAACCTATTACAAGTAACTCTAAAGACAACAACAACATCATCACTGACAGAATCCATGATGCCTAACACCATAATACAGACTCCGATTACGCCTTCTGACAGATCACACAATCAAGAGGTTCTTGTGCTCGTCTTTGAAGGATTGCGTCTTAAATCCCAGGCACAGCTGGTACTGCAGCGCTGTGGCACCCCGTCGCCAATTAAGACCCAAAACAAACGACAGAATCTGCCTTTTACGAGCTGTGATTTGAGTCCTGACCTTCTTCCAGCTTTGCCATCCATAATCACAACAACAACTTTAAACAGAACCAACAGATCTTTCATGTGCCGTTTTACAGCTTTTTTTTACAGTGATGGAGAGGAAAATCCAATAATGCGGGTTCTTCTGTTTTGATGAGCTGATGTTTGATGGGAAAATATGCCGTGGCGATCAAGTTCACTTGCATCTTATGTGGCTTGAGTGCCTTTGCTTCTCTAATGTGTGTGTATTTAAACTGTGGTCACATATATGTACTTGTGGCTGTGCACGCATGGATTTGCAAAGAAGAAACTGGTACTTGCAAAGGAAAGTGCCCGACAATGTTACTACCAAGAAGCTAGTGTAGCCTTGTGTGCATTCTGGCATTAACGTGGATGAGCTGAAGAGTGAGAAGCTGGGCTTGGATTTGCAAAGCTAGTGACACTCAAAGTCAGCATGCACATCATTAAAACAATCCTTATGGTATTATTCCAGGCGCTACATACTGTGCACCCCTTACAGGAACATAAGAGACGGCGATTGGAGGAAACAAAGGGAGTTCCTGCTTTTGAACTGATCGTGATCGATAATGTGGCTGAGATGGAGCACACTGCAGGAGCTGATGTCATCAAAGAGCTCGGAGCCCATGCTAACCGGGATTTCCTTCGGCCAATCCCCCCCGGAGCTCATGGGACAGCACAGGCCATCTGCTCCATTTAATACTGCTCAGCATTACCTAACACAAGCCATAACGTCACAGGCACACGTCAAGAGATGATGCAAGGGTGGTTTAGAGGTGCACACCAGTGAAGCATGTAGCCGGAACATGATTTATACAAGGGTTTCTGGATACCCTGATAATAATGAGAAATAGAATTTAATTAACATTTGAGCCACAATGGTTTATAGTATATCACAGCAAATATCTGTATTTTCTCCTGATCACTTATTCAAAAACATTAGGGGGGGGGGGGGGGGGTGCTATTTCATGCATACTGAGTTTTTAACACTGTTAAAGAGTTGGATTCCCATGCTAAACATGGACAAAGTTTCAAAAATTAAGTTGTACGTTTGAAGGAGTATTTCTGTTCCAAAAAAACCTCTTCCGGTTTGTCACAAGTTTCGGAAAGTTTTTTTTCGAGTATGGCTCTGTGTGACGTTAGATGGAGCGGAATTTCCTTATATGTGTCCTGAGGCACTTCTGCCGGAAGAGAGCGCGCTCCCGTATAGCAGAGCACTGAGAGCACAACAGACTTCACTGATCAGAGCGAGAGCGTCGACAAAAGTCACAAAAGAAGTGTGTTTTTGGTTGCCAGGACAAGACAACCCTGCACAGATTACCAAAAGAGAAACAGCATTAAGGGACCAGTGGATGGAGTTTATTTTTACAGAGCATCAACGGAGTTGTGTTTGTGTTTGTGTTTGTTCCCTGCATTTCGAAGATGCTTGTTTCACAAACAAGGCCCAGTTTGACGCCGGATTTGCGTATCGTTTATTTCTTAAGGATGATGCAGTCCCAACGAAAAAGGGTCACGATCATGTGTTGGAACCGCAGGCGGTGAGTAAAACTGCTTCAAATATCTCAGTGTTGTTAACTTAGCTATCGGCGCGTAAGCACATCAAGTAAAAAACATGCGATGTTGTCATCAAACTGCACTTTCCACATGTACAACTTAAAATAAAAAAAAAAGACGACAAAGTGGAACTTAGTCATTTTCCAAAACTGCTAAGCAAATATATACAGTTTTAGTACATACCACATAAAGAAGCCTTTGCTGATGCTGCTCTTGTTCAGTTTCAGCCTCTGGATCTGATTCTGGATCATAAATAAACGCTGAATCTGACTGTTAGCCATGGTTTGTTTTGGTTGGTTTTTTCCTCACGGTAATGTCACAGCTTCCAAACGCTCTCAACGCAAAAGCCTACTGGCGCTCGTGATTCTTTAGCTCCGCCCACACGTCACGCCTCCAGCCGGTCGTGTTTTTCCGGGAAAAATCGGTACAGACTATCTTTCTCTTATGAATATAATAAAACTAAAGACTTTTTGGAGTTATGAAGGATGCAGTACTACTCTATAGGTACTCAAGATTAACAGGATATTGAGTGAAAACGAGCATTTCACCCCCCCTTTAAAAAAAATAATATGATCAGTAAGTCATGGCAACTTATTACTTTAACTCTTCCAAATACTGTTTTTTTTGTTTGTTTGTTTGTTTGTTTGTTATTTGAAATTGGGATGACTTGTAGAAACAAGTTGATTTTATTTATTTATTTTATAATTTTTTTCACAATGTGAAAAAGGGTATGAAAACCCTGACTAACATCTTTTGTGTTTGACAGAAAAAAAAAAATTCGAATAATATTACAGGTTGGGATCAACATGAATAAATGATGAAAGAACATTTATTTTTAGTTGAACTGATTTGAAGAATCAGCAGAAGGAGTTATAGCATAATCGAGAGCACAAATGAACACAAATGAATGGCTTTCATGTTTACAGTTTGTATGTGTCTGTATGCAGCGCTACACGGCTAGAGCTGTACAGATCCCTCTCTCTCCATTATTACCCCAGTGCTTTTACACAAAAGCCTCTCATTAATGGATCTCGCAGTTCCAAGTGGTCAAGCGCCAGTGCTAAGACGGGAGGAAGTGCATTCCATCACCAATGGTTCTTGGCAAAGCTGTAAGCTACTTACTGAGGGCCCTTCTCATGCCCTGCGCGCTGTAACTCTACGCTGCACACTGCGGGAGCCGACTGCACTGATGTCCGCTGGACTAACATAGACAGGACATCTCACTTAAAGAGACGGTTCATGCAATCATCATTTACTCACACTCATCCTGCTGCAAACTCATATGACTTCTACCGTGCAACACAAAAGGTGAATTCAAATGATGTTCTTTTGTATTCAATGGAAGAAAATGTCACATGGGTTTGGAGCAACATCTTCAGCACATCTTCAGCCTCCGATACGGCTGCAACACAGCTCTGGTTTAGGGGTTAAGCTGAAGCACATGCAGAGAGCATCTACAGATGGATCCCATTCCCTCTGACACACACACACAGAGTAATTTAAGGTCAGTGGAGACCATATTAATACGGTTGGCCAGTAACAGGATGGACATATTGAGATACTTATGTAGTGCTTTACAAGAGACTGCTGCAGCAGGCATGAAGACTTCTGTTCATCTCTCTCTTTGCAGTCTTTCATTTACAGCTTTTTGCCAAGATCGATTAAGTCTTTTTTGTTTTTGTTTTTTTACTTTTTGTTACTTTGGATACATCGAATACGGAGGAAACATCAGTCCGAATTTTAATATTAATGCATCCTTAATTACAACAAATAAAAAAAAGAAAAAAAAGAAAGAAAACTGTTCAACATTTAATAACTCAAGGACAAACATACAGCATGACTAATGGATATTCATCTCGAGATGTACTGTACTAAAGATTACATTCAACATTTTTTTTTTAAAGATTAAATTTAAGTGAGCATTAAATATTAGTAAAGGTAATCTAACTTGAATAAAAGGGAAATAAGCATATACATTTAAACATCCAGTATCAGCCAAAACATGTCCAATGTGGAATGATACTGATAGATTGAAAAAGTGGAAAGAATCTAAACCTAGTAGTAATGCACGGGAACGTTTTTTATTTTTTTAGGGTTAGGGTTAGGGTTAGGGTAACCCTCACCTATAAATAAAATAAATTGCTGGATCAACACTCGTTATAACACAGAAAACATCATGGTTGTTTGGTTTCTGCCAATTTTAAGATATAGCTCATTGTCTAGCACTGATTTGAAGGGATAGAAAATTATGGCAAAGAGTTAACCCTTATTTATGTTTTTGCAAGTTGTGCATAAAGTAGTAATTTGCAATGCTCAGTATCAGTCTTTAAAATCACAAAGCAAAACGCAAATAAAATACATAAGAAGTTATACAGCCCACTAGAACCTGGAACTGCATTAAACTCTTGCTACCACTTCCCATAAATCATCTTGATATTTAGTTACCAATTCATGCATTTATCCACTGACCTGTATGAAATCCTGGGACTGACAGTTACAGTAGAAGTTATCAAAATACAGTTTATTTGAGCCCTGGAATAGATTAGCATGAATTGAGCAGTCTTTAGTATCAGTCCTCAACTCCCTACAGTAATCTTTCACTGACATTGAAATGCAGAACATGTTCAGATTCCTTCGTTAAAGCCAAACTCTACATGTGTAGGCCTTTATTTTCTCTTGTTCTGAAATAACCAAATGCCGTGTTTCTATGTCGCTAGGGTTTGTGTGGACTGTTCTGTGGACACCGTGACCACCTTTGTGAACATCAGGCCTGTTTGTGGTGGTTTAGACACAAGCCTCCTGCCAAAATCTGTTCCTGCTCTTTTTCTTTTTCATTCCACTTGGCAGATAAATGTACATCTGCGCTGACTGAGCGACGCTCACGACTGGAGCTGCTCAAAATCCAGCTTCGATTATGTTTATCTTTTCTTGATCTTCTCATGTGTCTGTTCCAGCTGAAACAATCAAGAGCTTTGCTTAGCGGTTGCTGAACATTCAGAAGGACACTGTGTAATAGCTTTTCCACTGTCTTTTGGTACACACTTTGGTATCTTAGTGTGTGGCTCGGTGACTACACGATGTGGATATGGAGCCACAGACAAACATTCACGAAATGTGCACACGTGTTTTTATATACATGGTTTATAACGCAGAATCAGAAACTGTTTACTTCTGCAACCTGATAAGCAAAAAAAATTATAATAATAAAAATAAAAAAAACATTAAAGTTTGGTATAAGTAGATAGACACACACACACACAATAAAAAAAAGTAGTGCATAAAATAAACACTTAAATGTATATTTTGGATGCTTTCTTTCAACTAGTCGGAAACAACATGTAACGAAAAGATAAATTTCCCAAAAGCTCAAAAATTGACCAATGCATGAAAAAAAAAGCTTTCATTAGATGTCAAATTCCAATCATTTCCAACCCAGCAGCTCCATCTAAGCTTCCAAGAAACTTAACTCTAAATCAATCAAACAAATTGCTTTGTAAAACTCTTACATTTATACAATGGCAACTAATAGTCTAACCTGTGTAAAAGCAATGAAACCTAATTTATAGTGGCAACTTTTCCAAACCAGTTTCAAATGTTTTCATGAAAGTGCAATTATTATATATAATATGCTAATTAAATATTACTTTTCTGTAAAATGTATGCTACTTTATTAAAATGTACTGTAGTGCTATACTTTTTTGTTCTTAAGAAGAGCTTGCCAAAATAGGTAAATTAGAATCAGTTTTTTTTATCTATTTATTTTTCATTTGTGTATTACATATGAATTACATTACAGTCAATGAATTAAAAATAAAGCTACATTATAAAACTTACCCAAGATCAGTTAAAACCATTAAATACCTGTTCACATGGGTTCACCAGATCAGCGCCATCTAGCAGTGAACCTTTGGAAATGTTATATGTTTTGCAACCAAGGCTCAAAACTGATGAATCCAACCCTTGTTTACTAAAATCACAAAAAAAGACCTGTCTGTTACTAAAACAAGGTTTAACCCATATATACACATATATAATCCAACCAAAGTTCTGAATTAATAAAGTAAAAAATATAGTAAAAATAGCTTGAGAGCAAATCTCGTAACTCCATTGGACACTTGTCTCGTAACTCCGCCTCTTCTCCACACCGCGGGAGCTTCGCAGCATAATCAAGACTGAGAGTCACAATGAATCGGAGGTAAATATCCTCAAAACAATGGTTATTCATGATTCAGTTATATTAATTATATAATAACAGTTTATATATATATTTTAACAGTTTTATTTCGAAGTAATGGTAGTGCTAAGGGGTCAAGTATCATTTCTGAGGATGCTAGATTTGTATTTCTGCTAGGTCTAGCATTGGACGGTAGCTATCTTGTTGACTGAAATCTTCCATGGTTGTGTTTCTGACGAGGATAATGAATTTAATGCACAAAAATAGCATGCTGTTGATTTAGTTTCCACTATACATTGGTTTTGTTGTCATGTTTGGTGAGGTAACTAACGCGATTTGCATAGGGCTTAAAAAAAAATCTTAACCACAGCTATTTCTGGGACACGTATGACGCTAGACAATCTACTGCAATGCAGATTAAACCCTGTGCATTGCAGATAAAACAGGATTCTATCTTACAATGTCAAGGCATAATTTAGGAAAACGATCAATTGAATTTTATTCATTTTATTTTTCTTGTCTGTGTCAGATGCGGCCTCTTTTCAGACCACCTGAAGATCAAAGAGCTGAAATTCAAACACCCCCAAGACCTGAAGGAAGTCATCCCAAAAGACTTATAAACAGATTTTATGACAATTTGCTTCACTAGCTGAATATAGGATGCAGTATTAACACAGTCAATATGATGGCAATGTTATCTGTGTTACACTTGAATTAAATTGGATGTTTTGGATACCAGCATTAAATTGTTTTTATTATTATTTTATTGATTAAGTTAAACTGCCTAACGTTACTTATAGACTATGCCTCTCTTGGCACTGTGCATGTAAAACAACCCAAGTAGCAAGTTTTTTATTTATGGGAGAAAAAAAGGCATGTCTATTGGCGCCAAGTAAGTCTCTTTGGATACAATAACAAGTGAAAATAGTTAGGTTAGATACATGCTTCGGTGCAGAAGGAAGCCCTTGAGCCTCGAACGTAAATTGGCGAGTAGATTAGGCAAATGACCGCCTATTAGACATCTTAATCAGCTCATCGTTTTTTTGTATTGCATCACTTATAGCTCTCAAATCTTTAAAATAGAGTTTAGGAAGATGTATGTAACCACAGTCGTTAGCTTTGGTTAACTATTGAAGCCTTTTCTCTTGTCCAAAGCATCAATGCGATTGCCAATTTTGCGTGCAGATTAATTTCCGCCTATTAGACAGCCTAGACAGTTTATTGTTTTATTTTGGTATTGCATCACTTTAAAATAGATTTAAGGAAGATGTAACCACAATAATTTGCTTTGATTAGCTAGTAAAGCCTTGTCTTTTGTCAAAAGGCTCAAAGTGACCGCAGACTTTGATGAACACTGCTGGCAGCAGCGACGTCTGTGTCCGTCTCATTCTTATCAATAAGGCCGTAATCTCCCTGCTCCCAAGTCATAAAACTCCTATCTCCGATAAAACATGATTTTGGGGAAATGTTGTGTTAATGTTGGTATACAACAGTAAATGATAGCAATATAAGGTATAATACCAACTTTAACAATACAATAAAATAATGCAGTTTTTTTAAATTTCCTGAAAAATAATGATTTCGGAGATACGTGGATTCCACCCGACAGCGACGATATGGTACTTTAATGCTGGGAGGCATAACAACGCAGTAGTGGAACCAAGTGCAGGCTTTTATTAGAATCGTGGTCAAAACGAGCAGTTTCAAACAAGAGCAAAGAGGTATAACCCAGGGAGAGACAAAAGAGTAATCCACAAAATAGGCGAAGGTCGGGGCAGGCAGCAAACAATAAGAAATAAGAAACCGTCTAGGGTAAAAAACAAGGCACATTAATTAATGGATAACCTGGTTATAAATAGGGCAAGACTGATGAAGGAAACAAGACACAAGTGAATGCAATAAGTGATGATGAGTCCTAAAAAAACCCTGGTCGGAGAGACCTGGGTTCGAATCCACTGAGACACCAATGTGTCCCTGAGCAAGACACTTAACCCCTAGTTGCTCCAGAGGCGTGCGACCTCTGACATATATAGCACTTGTAAGTCGCTTTGGATAAAAGCGTCAGCTAAATGAATAAATGTAAATGTAATGTAAATGTAAAAAAGAAAATGGGAAATGTTTTCAGTGATCGTGGCAAGAGTTCACAGCTGGAGATTGTGACAAGTACATTAAATGTAACCAAATTTCTCATTCGTCTTCTTTTTTTTATTTTTATTTTTACATATTTTGAAAGTTAAACCCTGAGCTTAGCAGGCTTCTTAACCTACTAGCTTAGCATAAATGTAATGTTTAATTATGCATTTAATGCATAAGTGTTTTTGTTTGATCAGGAATTACAAACAGCGACCCCTCTGGGGTCGTCAAACCCCAGTCAAATCAACTTTGTTCATGACTTGTTTCCCCTCCTTTTGCAGTTTTTAAATTCTACTTTAATTTAAAGTTAATCCATTTTTAGCTTCCCTTTTGCTCTTTTCGGCAAGACACTGCTGCCATGACAGCATGAAAACACTGAGCAGTAGGGTTTGTGGGAATGTGTGTTATCTGTACGGGAGTGTGGCGTGGAGCCCGTGGGATCTCCTGCTCTTCTATCTCCCATTCCAACCACACTATGTACAAAGACCTTGAAGTTTACTGGTTGCCAAGCAATGATAATATTCATAATTATTCTTCTTGCTTAAGCTGCTATGATTCATGTCGGGTTCACTGTAAATGGCTGCGTAATTGCACATTGCCGTTCCAGACTTAAGAGGTGCTGAGTTCTGCTGGGTTGATATGCTATCGCTATTTGCATGGCCACTTTGGTTAGAAATATGAGCCTCATTCCAAGAATGCAGTCCGAGCTCAAATAAATACACTGTAGCATATCATTCATACTAAATCAGGGTCGATGGCCTGAACCGCACCACATGACACCGTAACCAGTGTTTTGATGAGTGAGCTCGACGAGAAGTGCTTACAAATGTCCTTGATAATAAGAGCTTGTGATATAATATAAATATCAGAGTTAAACGTATCAGGCTTTTGTTTCTTTGCACAGAGAATATTTTTATAGAAACCACTGTGGTTTTATGCCACAAAGGCCAGAGAGCCATTTAGGAACAGAGAAATAAACTCCAGACTATTCCAAGCATACATCTGCATTAAGGAACCCACAGAGAGGAAAGGTGGTGTAAAACACACTGAATTGTCATGGTTATAGATTCTATTAAAGGTAAGACAAACTGAAGGAGGTAATGGCGAGCGTTCAGAGCAAGTTCTGCTAAACAGGGCTGCACAATTAATGGAATTATGGATGCCACAATTATTTAATCGTTCAAAGTGGCAATTAATCGTTAAAAGTCCACTTAAATTATTCTGACTGCTTAAGATGGGTTTTGTACCTTCTACATGTTATCATAAGGTTTTTTTTTTTTCATTATTTTAATTTTAGTTTTAGGATAACATTATAATACCATTCCTTAGAGGTGCTCCGATCACGATCGGCCGATCGTTATGCGTATCTCCTCAGTAAAGCCGGTTTTCTAATCAGCGGTTAATTCCATCAGGTGCGTGATTTCACATAGAGCAGCTGCTACTACACAGAGCCGTTGTTAATAGAGAAGATGCGCAAATCACGTTAATTTTCAGCGTTTATTGGCCCATCTTCTCAGTTAACAACGGCTCTGTGTAGTAACAGCTGCTCTATGTGAAATCACGCACCTGATGGAATTAACCGCTGATTAGAAAACCGGCTTTACTGACGAGATGCGCATTAACGATCGGCCGATCGTGATCGGAGCACCCCTACCATTCCTATTTTTACTGTTTTCATAATTTAAAGAAGAAACCAATCTGATGTATAGTTGAGGCTTAATACTAAAGGAGAGTACTAAAGGTTTTTCAGCTAGAGTGTTTTCAGCACGCAGTGTCAACGATGATATAAACAATAATGTCAACGTAAATTGTGATAATTGTAATTAATAATTGCAATTACAGTTTCAAGGGAATAATCAATAATTATATTTCTGTCATAATCATGCAGCCCTTCTGCTAAGCTCTGCAAGTGAGTATCCTAGTAAAGTATATGGTTCTTAAGTGAACATGAACAGCTGAGAAAGAAACGTGTGACGCAATGTGTCAAGAAACAATAGAACCCATTATAATCAGTGATATTGTCTAGACAGGATGCACCGCACCATGGCGCGACAGGACAAGACAAGATGGATTAGGCCCTTGATTGATTGATTGATTAATTTTTTAGAACTTTATGTAGCTTTAAATACAATTTTGAATTATTTTACTTAGTTGCTTTTTTAAATACATATTATAAATCCTATTGTGAAACATACATCCATGTATAGGATTAATTTTGTTTTGTGTTTTATTTGACCTCAAAATGTTTAAATCAAAATGGGATATTCCAGTGAAAATGATAGATTCCGATGTGTGTAAACTAGGGCTGGGAAAACGCATCGAGGTCATTGATGACATTGACGCAAAAAATACGTAGATACAAAATATGCTCATCGATTCGTCGACCTGTTTTTATTTCTCTAAAAAACGTTTGCAAAACAATTACCTTATGTGGGCTGAATATACGCGATGGCCAGATCAACATTCTGTCCAACGTTATATAACCAATCCAGAGGTTTTTCTGCATTGATCTTTTTTTTTTTTTGGCAGCTGTCAAAGCCTTATTTGATTTCGGTGCCTGACAGGGCGCACGAGAGAGAGCCCCAGCTGCGCGCGCACACTCACAGTCTTCAAACAACACGAGCGCTTCTTGCTCTCTCTCTCCCTTGTGCATATTAATCAAAATCATTAAACACGATATAAAAAGGGCGAAACACCAAAGTTTCACGTGCGATCGCGCACTCACAGTCTTCAAACTACACGAGCGCTCTCTCTCTCTCTCTCTCTCTCTCTCTCTCTCTCTCTCTCTCTCTCTCTCTCTTTCTCTCCCTTGTGCATATTAACCAAAATCATTAAACACGATAGAAAAAGTGCGGAACGCCAAAGTTTCACGTGGAGCATTCAGAGATTTTTTTTTCTCCATGACAGGCTGCTGGCTCCCACTGTTATTTTTTTTTTATTTTTTTATTTTGGAAAAGCACTCTCTGTATTAGCTTAAAGCCCTCAAGTTTACATTGGTTACTGTATTCTTTCAATTGCTCTAAACAAGTATTTTGGGTGACCTTTTTATTGAATGCTAGACATCAAGTTGTTGTTATTTTCATCTGAAAGAATAGCTTTTTTCAGTAAGCTAGGCCCTATGTGTTCAGTAAGCTTGTTGCAGTACGCTATGTGTTTTCAAGGCTTCAAGGTTTTATTGAATGCTATCTCTATACAAGTGCAAAGTAATGCATTCTTAGTCAGTCTTTTATATTGTAATTTTAAGAGCAATAAACATATATTGCAATGTTAAGGAATTCATGTTTTTTTCATTCAGATATGTAAATCAACATGTGTAAATTGTTAGTAGTCAATTAATGGGGAGATCGAAATTGAATCGGTGTGAAAATATTGATCGTTAGATTAATCGATGCATCGAAAAAATAATCGCTAGATTAATCGTCTAAAAAATAATCGTTTATCCCAGCCCTAGTGTAAACCTACCAAAACATCGCTATAGATTTTATTTCTTGTACACTTAAATATCTGCTGTCCAAACTTCCTCTCCATGCAGTTTATCATGCCATTTTCTATAAAAAGTTATGCACCAAAACCAAGCGAACTGCACCCATTTAAACAGACACCATGATTTCAATCAAACCAGACCAATCAAAATGACTCAAAATAACATCTCAGGAGTGTATCTCTGAGAAAGGCCAGGCCAGGATAGAGTGCATTAGCTTGGAGATAATGGGGTCTGTTTGCTTGTTTGCTCATTTCTAGAGTGAATTCGAGAGAACTTTTCCCATAATGTCAAAGAATGGTCAAAGACCAGTGCTCCCCGCTGACCACTAACTCACACACTGGACTTTGGGGCCAGTTTTGTCAGAAAGCATGACTTCATAGCCATGGCAGCGTGGCAAAGGTCTAGCAGAGCTTTAAGCCTGGATAAACAACCCAGTGGGAATACCTCTCCTTCCTCTGTTTTTTCAGCTCATGCATTTGTTACTACTCATTCCCACTCGATCAAGCAACAATGTGCATGCTGTCAAACCAGTTTTGGGCAGTCAGTTCTCCACAGCTGATTGGCATGGCAATCGAAAAAATGGTGCACCAAGGATGGGAAAGATAATTTTTGGGTAATAATAACAGATCTTGATCTTAATTAATTACAGTGACATGAAATGTTTGCATTGGGTTGAATGAAAACAAAACATACAATTTGGGTTCTCATTATGTACTCTATTTACAGGAAGTTCCAAAATCCAGTCCGACTGAAAGCATAGGCTTTGTGGACTCTCACCGAGATCAAAGGAGGAAAGTGTAAAGTCTTTCAGATATCTCTCCAGATGAATTCCTACTGAGGTGAGGAGCACCCGACTGTCAGCAACACTTCAGGAGAACAGGACAAAACACACAGCAACTCAAATTATACAGAAATGTCAGAAATGTTTAAGTCCACACAACTTCTTATGTAATATTCAAGAGGCAAATTGTATTTTGCGCTTCATTGGAGATGCATTAGAACAAAGGTTTAAATGCAAGATATCGAGATACTATCCAGATGTTGTGTTAAGATGATGTTCAACATTAGCACACAATGTATAAAATACTTTAATGCTACTGTGTTTTGTGTGTTTTTGGAACTTGAAAGCCTCATCTAAACAACAGCACAGTTTTTAAACCTTCCACAAGAAAAATATATACCTATCATATAGGTTTGGAAAGACCAAGGTTAGAAAAATAATGGCAGAAAATCAATCTTTCAGTGAACGACCTCTTTAATGGTTATGTCAGCCATCATGGATGTATGGAGTGATTCTGGGATAATACAGAAATATGCTAAAACCACACTGCTGGAACGAGTCCTTCCTGGGTTTAGAGTTGAGATTAAAGAGAATATAATAGGATTTACTGAAAGATCATTCTGCTAAACACTGCCTGGTAGTCATGGAGAAATATCACAAATATAAATGTCCTACATCATGGTCCTGAGCCAAATCCTCTGGACTCTTCTCTCACCTGAAACAATCAATCCAAGTCTGTTTTGATGACACACTTCATCACTGCAGACACACACACGCACATATATACTTTTCCCTGACGTATATTTCCAGTAAATTACTCTGCCTAGCCAGTAAAACAATAAACTTGGTAGCTACCAAGCTTTTTTTACATTATTTTTATTTCTTACAAAAAACATCCTTAGGACATATGAAATCTGAACTTTTTGGAAAAAGGCAAAGACTGTCAAAGGAGAAGTAGCTCAGGTTTGGCTGATAGCTTCATCATGTTTTCCCACCATGTTCGACTTGATCCGGTGAACTATTTTAACGTACAAACTATTTTCATGTCCATCCATCAAACTTAATGAGAGCGAGTGACTTTCAGAGCGCAGGAACCAGAATTTCATCAGTTGTCCATTAGCTCTTTTAGCCCGCTCTATGGTTTCACCTCTTTTTGTGTCTTTGAGAGGAGAAACTACAAAAAAAAGACACTTTCCCAGATTCCCATATTTGACATCTATCCTGATGGCTCTAAACATGCTTGGACTCAAAACCCAACATAGTACAAAGATTGTTTCATGCACAATGTTAGTTATTAAAAAAACACAATGCCCATCATTGCTACCAAATGTGATGAAGCGAGCTCACCATCTCGCCTTAGGGAGGACAATGTGAGTCTGTGAAGGGATGTAAAATGAGAGCTTTCGTGCAAGGTTTTATTTACTTACAGTGCCCAAAATATAGTCCATCGTAGGACTGGGTGTTTTTTCCTATTTTATCGATTCATTCAAATGTAATGCTTTGCCATTATTTTATTAAGGAATCACGATTTTGAATAGAAATATTACCAAACGTTAGAATTAGACACTCTGACAAAATGGCAATTATTAACACATGTGTTGACAAAGATGTTAAGCGGGCAGTGGAATAGGAAGAAAAAGATGGAAGTTTGGAGTTTAAGTTCTTTTAATTCGGGTGCCAAATTTTTAGAAAGCCGTTAAAAATCTGGATCAAAATAGCGAAAAAAAAAAATGAGAATCAGTCAAACACTGCACAGTGAAGTTTACATACAGGTGCCCAAACAGACAAAGGTGTGTGTGTGTGTGTGTATAAATATATAAATCACAGACACTAGTCCATTTCACAGTCTGATTAATTATACGATTTGAAAAAGTTTTACATTTATTCATCCATCCATTTTTTTCCATGACATTCCACATTACAATGTATATACCATTATTATGACTGGACTTTGCAAGTCTATGCATTCTCTACATCAAAGACATTCTAGGGCACTACTTTAGAGAGAGAGAGAGAGAGAGAGAAAGAGAGTAATAGTAGTAACAAGGTAATAATGAATGGTTGCAAATACAGGTATGTTTGGCCACCAAGGGAGAAAACACCTCACATACCTGAGCTTCAATGTATGTGGTCCATTATACTCTCTGAAATGTCACCCTTGCTCTCTCCCTCTCTCTCTCACACACACACACACACACACACACACACACACACATTCATGTTGGGAGAAGAAGCATGATAAAGCAAACTGCTTCCCTGCTAAAAACAACTGCTTAGCTGAGATCTTTCCAAGCGCTTTTTCTGCTGATCCCCAAAGACTGTGAGAGAGTGAGACCTTATTTACTGCTTTACATCTCCACCACAATCCCTTAAACTGATCAAATAAAGCAGGAGCCGCTCTTAACTCAGTCATATCAGTTCAGAGCATATTTCTGTCTGCTCCCGATGCACGCAAAACATTTTACTTGTTATTCTTATGTCCGTGTGTGTGTCAAGCCTCTCTGTGGCTCTTTGCATGTTGTATATTGTTGTGTATCAACCTTTCAATTTGTGAAACCGCAGGCAATATATAACGCTACACTACATTCCATTCGGAATTTCCAGCATCCTACATGGAAAAGTCCTGTTGAACAGACACATGATCAACTTGGAAACTTGTACGGAAATTCCCAACTCCGATGCTGTCTGTATGATGTTACACGGATACGACGCACCTGGGGAAGATGTTCACACTCAACGATAAATATTAACTTTTAAACAAAGCTCAAATATTCTACGATAAAAACAGAGTGTGAAGATGAAATGTGTAGTTTCTGCAAAGCATCCACAAACAGAAATGAAAAAAATTATATAACCACAACTGAAAGTAATTAATTGATTAATTCTTGCCATATGACGATGGTCGGAAAACCAAGTAATTCCACACCAAATTGTCAACAAAATCATTGAGCTGATTTAATGACAGCTAAAACCCCAAAACCAGTTTAATGAGCATTTAACGATGTTGGTGGGTTTTTTTTGGTCATAATTGGTTTTTGGATAAATACCTAAAATAAGATCTGTGTTTTTTTTCTTTTTCAAGTTTTAATCTATGAAATAAAATACAAATAAATGCATAATATAAGATACTCACTAGAGCGTTTTTACAGTGTATAAATTGCGTTCTGGCAAAATATTCTTACTCAAATCTTCCAACATGTCCATTTTAAATTAAGATTAAATTAAGATAAAATAAATAGAGTATTTGTAGGATGCTTAGTGGTAACACTGCAGTCATGTAGTAATTTTCTTATAGCTTGTCTTTAGCTATTTATTTCGAGTGATTGCATTTAGACTTCAACATTGAAGATTTTGACTTTTAAGCAAGAAGCTTTGAGAGGGATCGCTGTATTTTGATTATAGTCATGGCTAAAAAGGTACTGATAAAAAGTTAAGAACAGTATTACTAGATTGCAGATAGTTAGCATAGCTAAAATACTGTACCAACCAATCAGAAGCCAAGGCTGGAACTTTCCAGTTTTGAACAACTATGAACATCTTCACGGTCGGCAGTCAATGATGGTAGTGGGCATAACCCATAAAAAGCTAGTTTAATGTCATCTGAGACATGAACACAGCTCACACAGCCTCAGGTCAGAGGTCGATTGTGAAACGCTTTCACTCTGACACACAAAAGAGAACCGTCACTCTACAAGATTAACATTTTTAATTCCCAACGAAAATATGAAACAAATATGATTGCATGCTGCTAGAAGTCAATGTCAGGAAAAGGTGCTGATGCAGCACTAGTGTTGTCAAATGATAGATTTGTCTGTACACAGGAAGTGAAATGTTTTAAATGGTTTCGATACTCATTTTCTGCAGTATTTATACACCAATTCCAGCTGTGCTTTGTCACGCTCTCTCTTTTCAGAGTGTATTTTAATTAAAGAAGCACTGCATGTTTCAGAGTGAAGAGCGGCACAGTGTTCATTTACACACTAGCAGCGCATGATCTGCTGTTTTTATAGCAAATACAGCTAAATGCATGTTTAACATTTGTTTAACAAGTTTTAACATTAAAATAAGGGTTTAACATCTGCCTGTGAAGCTAAGAAGACATAAGCATTTTAATCCTACTCCTGCAAAGTTAAGCACAATAATTAATAAACATGTTTTGTTGTAGTATTTTACATTGCTTTTGTATTACAATAGTAATATTTCTGTTATTATTATTATTATTATTATTATTATTATTATTATTATACAAGATATTAAGACAAGTACTTTGATTTAAAATTAAGTAAAATAATTACTAAAATACTAATATAATTAGATTTACATTGCAACTGCATTGCAAAAGCAATATTTATGTCTTGGAAATAAATAAAACTAAATGATTGGCATACTGTTATTATTATTATAAATAATAATAATAATAATAATAATAATAATAATAATAATAATAATAATAATAATAGTTGTTGTTTTTATATTAAGACAAGTATTGGGATTTAAAATAAGTAAAATAATTAATTAATTAACTAATAATATACTTATATTTACAATGCAACATACATGCAATATTTCTGTCTTGAAAAAAAAATTAAATGAATGGCATATTTTATTATTATTACTACAAATAATCAATAATTATTACTCAACTGAGAGATTTGAGTATTTTGACAACACTAGGCAGCACCTTTATTCATTTTGAATATTAAAACAACACAGAAGCGCTGGAAACAGCAGGTTTCTCTTCGAATCCTACAGAAAGACCGAAATAGACCGAATACAAGAGGAAGCGCTCTTTTTTTTGCCCTCGTTTCTTTTTTTGGTAGTGCGATGGCACGAGGACAAAGGACGGTCTCCTTTCCGTCTGTCAACGGGTCATTTACAGGAACAGAGAAAGATCCGTTATCGCCCGGTGACTCTTTTGATTGCATCCAAAGCAAACATGGCTCTCTTTCAGGACGCCGGTTTTTCTGAGGACGACATTTTTTGAGCTCTGGAAGCACGTCCGCTCCCCTCGTCACCTCCCTCTCGGATCCGCTCCCGGAGAGCTCCTCAAATCACTGCGCATGGAAGAAACCTGGAACGGATCAGCTAAAGCTTACATACATTTGCCATTTCATCTGCACGGTGCAGGAACTGTTGAGTAACGAGTTGCATAATCTTCGCTGGCTTCTCCCATAGATGCACGACGTCAAAGCACATGAAGACCACGCTGTCCTCAAATGCTACTAGATTTAGCATTGAGGATTCACATTTATTTTGGTCTGCTGTGGTTCCTCCTGCTGGTGGCTCTTTCCGTGGGAAGTGTCTTGATTCGGGGCTCCTGTCCCACTGTGGATTATTTCCGTTCCAGCTATTGATGACGGCTCCGAAACAGCAGGCAGAGGAGCTGAATCCTCGTTTAGTTATCACTCTATACTCCTTTTGGGCCCACCTCAATATTCATTAGCAAAGCCCGGCCGCCAAGATCTAGTTAGCTGTTGTGTTTCTGCATGCGGAGGAGGAATACCAAATCATATGAATATATTCAAATACATCTTTCCGAGCTAAAACCACTCAATCCCATGACAAACGCTTGCAGGAGCCAGTTTTGGGGCATTCTGGGAAACGGCGGTGCAGTCGTACAGCAACACGTACAGGATCTAGCGGCCGCTGCCAGCCAGTCCTCATCCAAAACATAAACAAAGGAACATTATGTCTGTCAGCCTACGCTGAAACATAAACAGCAATTTATCTCATCCACATGGGAATACGCATATTCTTTTATACCTCCAAATTGCTTTCCTTTCTGACCTGCAAGCAACCGAAACAGGATGTGATAGATCAAGCCTGAAAAACCTGAAAATAGTGATCATTTGAAGGCCAATTTTTACTTGTTTTTTTTAGTGTGGTGATGATCCATTTTTTGAAAAATGTCAAATTTTTACTAGACTCAGATTAATATCAGTTCAAGAGATCGTTGGGCACTTTTTAATTGTTGAATACAGTTGAGAAAGTTTAAAGTCATTTGATGTGTTTAGGGTTTGGCGAGATTTTTTATGTTGTTGAAATTAGACACTTCTGCTCTCCAAGGCTGCATTTATTTGATAAATACAGTAATCAATATACAGTAAAAATGGTGAAATAATTTTAGAATTTAAAATAACTGTTTTCTATGTGAATATATTGTAAACTGTAATTTATTTCTGTGATGCTCCGCTGTATTTTCAGCATCATTCCGCCAGTCTTCAGTGTCACATGATCTTCAGAAATCATGAAAATATGATGATTTACTGCTCAAGAAACATTTCTGATTATCATCAATGTTGAAAATGGTTTTTGCTGTGCATATTTTTGTAACAAGTTTAAAAGAACAGCATTTATTTGAAATTTGTGTAGCATTATGTCTTTTCTGTCACTTTTGATCCAGTTAATACATCTTTTTCTTTCCGAAAATAAATAAATAAATAAATAAATCTTACTAATGGGAATCTCTTGAATGCAATTGTAATTTTCATACTAGGTTAAAAACAGTACAGATGGTTTTAGATGAAATTGGACAGGTTTAATTTGATCTCACTCAAGCTGGTTTAATGTGAAGACAGAAGAAGATGAACGTCTTTTATTACTGTTGCTTTAAGCACAGAGCTCTTCAAGGAGAGACCATCACATTTGCATCTCTTCATCTTCCAGCCAGACAGCATCATGACCCCAAACCAGCCTCGTTCCAATGTTTATCACATGTTTCATCCTCCAGCGCTGATTGTCTTCCACAGTTTAAATGAACAAGCAGAAAGACCAACATCAAAGCAAATGGAAACCACGCTGTCCTCAGGAAGCTGAATGGGTTTAACATTTGAAACTTCTGCTGCCAAGGTATGAACCGGAGCTGATCGAGAACTTTATTCTGGAGAAGGAGACATGATTGGACATGGACAACATAAATGAAAAGTAAACAAATAATAAATTACACATACACCAACTTTTAAAAGTTTGGGCTCTGTAAGATTTTTAAAAGAAATTAATATGTGAATTCAGCAAGAATGCAATAAATTGATCAAAAGTGGCAGTGAAGATGTTAATAAATGTTCTAAAAGATTTCGATAAAAAAAAAAAAAAAAATGCTGTTTTTTGAAATATCATGAAAATAAAATGCATCACATTTTCCAGAAAAATAACGTGCATCACAACTGTTTTCAACATTGATAATAACCAGAAATGTGAAACTGAAGACTGGAGTAATGATGCTGAAAATTCAGCTTTGTATAATTTGTAAATTATACAATGTATTTCTACACTTCAGGAAGACCAGATTAGACGGCCTTGAGAAGTCAGGCTGTGGTTTGTACAAACACATTCTCACTCTCAACTCGTCACATATTAACCCTTTGTCGTGTAGGGTACTCCATTGCTTTCAATTGTTTGCCTTATGCGCCAGATCAAAATGCCTTTAATGGTTTGCACGCATTTGGAAAAATATATATTTTTTATATAAATTATACTAACCCTCTAAACCTACACACTTCTGAACAATATAAAGCATGCAACAGGCAAATAACAGTACAGTCACAGGTATTTATTGCAAAAACTGACCATAAAAAAAGGATTGCACTCCAAATCTTCTGAAGCCATACGATATATTTATGCGAAGAACAGATTAAATCATAAGGTTTTAATCGCTGAAAAAGGTTCCGCTCAGAAGACATGGAATATTAATACTTCTGGAATAAATGTACTGTAGTTGTGTCTGCCTGTTAAATCCTGTGTTTTAAATTGACAAAAGGATAGGTTTAAGGTTAGGGGTTGGATTAAATGCTCATAAATGTGTAAAAAGTGTAATGTAAATGAAATTGTTGTGACTTTACATTGGAAAATCTCACCCCAACATATACGCGATGATGGCAAAATTATTACCCAATATATATAATTGTATCATGATGTTAAATCCCAATGCCTTTTGAATTTTGCATGAGGCTAAAGTGTTCTTATTTAAAGCAATGGACGACGCTAAAGGGTCCTGACCGTGTGAAGAGTGAGAATGTGTTGTTTGCAACTCTGTAACTTTATAAACTAAGCAATGTGCTGAAGGAGTAAAACAACAATCAGTAAAGCACGTTCTTGCTCAAAGGGAAATTTCACTCAGGAAGGGAATAATGAAGGATGCATTGGTAGAAACATGTCTTTAGCGAAGTAGCATCTATATCTCAGGTCTCAGGATTGGATTATTTTGATTTCGGACTCTTTTCAATCGGGAGCATCCACATTAAGCAACGATGTGCCATTCTCTTTGATCTGGACATGTTTTATGAAGTTACAAGGAAAAATGTGACATAAATTCCACATCCATTTATTATTTACATATGGCGGGTTGCCGTAAAGAAACATTGATTGCTAAAAATGGTTCTTTGTGTTCGAGTTTAGGGTTCTTTATAACACCAATGAATTGTATACAACACTTTAAAAGAACAGTTCTTTATGAAACCTATTTCTATAGAACCTGTTTTTGTAACTGCTATTGTTACAACCCTAATCTGTTACCCTAAACGTGTCTATTGGATTTGAAACCAGTTGATGTTGAAGGTAGGAAGAGTCCCTTAATGTTCAAATGAAACCCACACCACAATCCACGGCAGGATTAAACCCTGATTCCTGCAAGCATGACAAATCAAACTTTAAGCCATTTATCAGGGTCACTTCTATGTAAGATGCTTGGAGAACAAGTGTGAATTGTTCACGATAATAGGTTCAAACTGTGAGCAGTGTGGGTAAAAAAAGAAAGCTTAACCCCAATCCAACCTAAAGAGACTTTTCACTGAAATGCCGCACCAAAAAAAACTGCAACTCAAGACTTTTTCCAGAACCAACAACGATGTTCAGAAATCATGATATTTACAGAACATTCCAGACTTTCAGGGAGACAGATGTGTCACATGCACGGATGCGATCTTGTTCTACATCAACCTCACACACACACACACACACACGCACACACACACACACACAGAGAGAGAGACAGAGTGGTTAACAACGCTACAAAAAATAAAATCCAAAACAACACAAGAATTCATGGGCTCTCAGGAATGAGTATCCAAATTCCTCACCCAAGGCTGGACGGGACGCCAGAAGGGGGGCAACACGTAATCACATGATTTGCATTGTTTCATTTGCTTCGAATAGAGCTTTTGGATCTTTTTTATCCTCCAGTGGCCTCAGCAAAGCCAGTTTCAGTGTAAATTAGTGTTTAGTCCGAGCAAACTCGAGCTCAAGAACATGGATTGGTTTTTAGGGAAAGAGATTGCAAACCAAAAATGGACCAATCAGCTACAGTCTTGCAGGTGGTATTGGTGGGCGGGACATTCTCATTCTACAGAGCATCTGATTGGACAATAATCAGTGCAGTGCATAATGAGTCATGGACACTTGGGTCTGCTTGTCTGGAGGAGGAGAACGACTGTCTATTTTATTTTTAGCTGCTGAAAGTTAAGCCTATTTTTATACTTTCACACAAACTGCATGAAAAAAGTAAAAGTGTGTGCAGTATCAGGACATAATAAAAGAACCATCTGGTCCTTGGCACGACTTTAAATTTGGAAAATAAAACCTCAGCCGAACAATAGCACATGACATATCACACACTGTCTTTATTTAGTCAACAAATCATTTTCTGCATTACTTTATCAGTCTCTCACATCGTTCTGGAGGATTTCTGGCCCACTCATTGCTCCAGTTCATTGAGGTTTGTAGGCATTTGTTCATGCACAGATCTCTTCCAACAGCACTTCAGTCAGGACTTTGACTGGACGGCTGCAACACCTTCTTTCTTTTCTTCTTCAGCCGTTCTGTTGTAGATTTGCTGGTGTATGCAATGGTGTAACAATTACTACACACCGCTTCAGTGTAAACTTCTGTACAAACTCATTAGTCTTTGTGAAGAGACGTTTCATTGGTCGCTACAACAGGATGTAATCTAAAGCAGCGTTTTAATTACAGACACCGCTGAAGACGGACGAACTTGAGTCAAGTGTGAAAACGGCCGATAAACAACTGTATTCAAGTGTCAAACAACTACAAAATCAGCTGATGCGGAATTAAATCTTTCGTATTTTGTATTTGCAGCAGGTTTTAGGGGGAAATCTGACGAGTTCTTCAAATTATGCTCTTATTATATCTCTTAAAATGTATGCATAATTAAATATGACATTATACTATCCATCCATCTACAGTACATTCTTTGTAAACTAAATTCTGCATTTTACTCATTGTATCACACCATGAACAATAGAAAGACAAACTGTATATATTTGAGAAAATTAATGTATTCACAATTACGATAAAGCATGCTCATGCTCTGATTAGATTTTGCTCAACTTTAAAAACTACAGGACTATGAAGACAGATTACATCGTGCCGTACAAATCAACATATTTAATAAGAAAGTCCAAATATCCAAAGTGAACCCAACTTGCTTTTGGACAAGAGCTCAGCAATAAACATTCTCCAGACTGAATTCATTTGGTGCATGCAGACTAAACCGGTCTGAAGGTTTACGTTTGTTTAAGATCCTCCCGAAAGCGTTCACCACCATGAAGGAGACAGAACGCTCTCGTATAATTGACTTCGGAGGGTTTTATACGAGCCGTGATTCCGTTGTTCCGTCACACATCTATAGCATAGGGATCTATAGCAGCAAATGAGTTCCAGAGACAATGATTTGATGATATTTCTGGCACGAGGATCAGTGGAGAAGCACACAAAGCGAAGTGGCCCAATTAGCGGGCGTTTAGCTGGAGGCGGAGCTCTGAAAGAGGGGGGGTCGGCTCCCCAGAGGAACGGTTGTCATGGTTACTAGCGTGTCACGAGGGCCATTTCTCTTTCACGCTTTCATTCTCCGTTCTGTTCTCCCTCTCAATCACCACGACAATTAGACACAAAAACACAAGTCTCGCTCCCTCTCTTTCTCCAAGGCCAAACGCTCAGTTTCAGTCCCTGGAGGCTGGACTAAGCAGAAAGTGTGTTTTTTATGAACGCTGAGCCGAAGTGGAAAGAAAACTTTGAATGTTCTTTTCATTGTTTGTTTTCTTACCCTCACAGTTTCTCCCCTCCTTTAAGTCGATCGGCTCTTTTTGTCTAGAGTTACATAACGATGCCATCCATCCCCATTAAGAGGTGTTGCTTCCTAAAGCGACCTTCGGGGGAACAGAACATGTGGAGTGTTTGTGCGATGCTTTTGGAGTTTCTGTACTTACTGTAATGTTGTGACGCATGCATGTGACACATAAATGTCTTTAGATGGGGCGTCAAAAGTGTTGGAAGTTAAGTTGCATCTGTAAAGAAGACATTTGGACGAGCTCAGATCACTGCTGACAACTATTTCTGAAGGGAGAGTAACTAAAACTTGTTAAAAGTCGCTTAAATGTAGCTCATTAGCATATTCATGACATCATCCATTCAAATGTGCATTCTGCCTAGTGTCAGCCCTTAATATTTGTCGTACCTGTCCTTCTGTCTGCTCAAATGCTGTACTGTATTTGAAACCGAATTCCCAATACATTCCCAGTCATTTAAGTCTGGAAAAGGTATACGATTTTCAATTAAAAGTATTTTATTGGCATGATTGTGTTTGCATACAATATTATCAAAAGACCTTCCTTGGAAGACCATTTCCACCACTGAATAAAAAAAACAAATAAATACATGCAAAAACATTTTTTTTTTTTTTTTTTTTTGCAATCACAAGCTTCTCAGAACTGCATCATATAAATTATCAAATCATAAAAAGACAAACTTGCACCTGCGAGTTCTAAGGTTAGAATTTCAGGACATCACAAACTCACAATTCTGACTTTGTATTTGTTTTTGTTATTTTACAAAATCGCATCAATTCACAGAAGGCCTTTATTCACCCCCGGATCCATGAGGGGCACTTTTTATGATGGATGGATGCACTTTATTGGACTCCTTTTCGACTATTGGGAAAAAAAAAACACATGTTCATTGCCATTAAAATCCTGGAAGAGCCATGTGATTTTTTTTTTTTTATTATTTTTTTTTACATAAGTCTGAAAGAAGAAAGTCATATACACCTAGGATGGCTTGAGGGTGAGGAAATCATGGAGCAGTTAACATTTTTGGTTGAAGTATCACTTTAACTAAAACTCACGTCCAAGCGGTTTGAAAGCTGCTCTTCTCCACTGCTATATCTTGATTTATAACAGCAATGTCATCTGACAAAGATTTACATCTAAAATTATCACTCAGAGAGAGTTTGTGTGTGTTTAATTTGTCAAGTAAAGGGTGACTGTTTTAATAAGTACTGCATTTTCTTTACTCGTCTTATTTTTGTATTTGCAATCAATACGGCCTATGTGCGTAGTCACACTTTATTCCTTTCTTCAAAACTAACAATTACACGATTAAAACTGATCTTGAAAAACTGAGGGACCATATCTCTATATTAAACTTGTAAAATGTTAAGTTGGTCGCAGTGCCATGCACTTAATGCCTCATCTGTGGTCATTCTTCAGTAAGGTTCATTAGTTAACATTAGTTAATTACATTAGTTAACATGTGTAAATAACAAACAATAATGAACTATTTTTCCACAGAATTAACTAATCTTAATGCTGGATGTGTTTCAGGTTTTGTCTTCTCCAGATGTTCACTGATGGACTGGAGTGCTGTGGATTATTGGGATGTTTTTATCAGACTCTCATTCTGACGGCACCCATTCACTGCAGTTGGAACTATAAACTCTTTTGAAGAAAGAAACAATTCTCTCAAGTGTAGGTGGTTATACTAGTTCCATCATGTTGAAGGTTTGCATGACTTCATCTATCTGGACCTTTATTTAGACTCTACCTGCTACATTTAGTCCCTCACTGGATACATGAGCCACTCAAAAAAAAAAATTTAAAAAAATGCATGAAAATAAAAATAAAAAGATGCTCCGTGGGAATCAATTAATGGCTCATTTTATACTTGGTTATTGTAAAAATGAATAGTTGCACACCTGCAGCAAAGATTCTGGAGATTTTACTTATTAACTTCTTCCTGTAGGAACTATTTCTCAGCAGAATGCTGTCAGATTACATTACACACGAGTTGGAAATACCCTTTGAAAGACTGTAAACATCACGATCCTTCTCCAATAGTTTGAAGAACACCTGACATCCTAGAAGCAGATCTAGCCGGCTGACACACACACACACACACACACACCCCTGTAGTCCAAAGCCTAATCCTATTAAAGCAGAACTAGGTATTACTGAGATCTAAAACCAGTCCGCTCTCACAAAGCTGCTAACGAATCAAGACTCACATCCAAAGCCTTCTGGACAAAAGGTTAAAACCAAAGATTTATAATAAAGTTCAGTTTGAACACTACCCTTCAAGTGACTGATGAAATATCGAACAATAATCAGCATTTAAGGCATAAAATTAGAAGTGTTTTTTTTTTTTTTTTTTTATAATCTCTTTTAATTAAATAAATACATAAACATGCATAATAAAATCTCTATAGGTTACAGATCCCACCACTAGCCTGAAGAGGGCATTAAATGCATTTATTTAGAGTGTAGTAGCAGATTTGTAACAAGTTGCATGCATCCAAGGAAGGTAGTTATTATTATTAATATTATATTATTAATTGTTGTTGTGAAATATTTCAAGCAGGATTAAAGAAGTCTGTCCACACTGGTCAAATGCCATGTAATAACTGAATCTCTATTTGGTGTTTGCCAGTCTATTAGTCTAAATGTGTGACTGATGGCCACTGTCAGGCTCACATCTGCACGTTGTTTCAGCATGACTGCTGAGCGTACACTAAAACACTGTAATCCAGAGGATTCGGAGGCATGATTAAGATATGACTTCATATGGTTGAAGAAACTTGATACATGCAAACACAAAAGACCGAGACGGCCCACAGTTTGTCTCGACGCTTAACACCGCTGAGGAGAGACAGATTTGGTCAGATGTGATCTACTGGTGTCATGTGTTTAATTATTTTCTAAGACACTGAGATGAAGTCAGATGTACGAACTTGTGGCTTGTGCACAGCCTCCTGATCAAATGGTTTTATTAATAGAGCACTGCTGCCATCTTCTGGCAACAGACACTGCAGAAAGTCAGAAAATAATAGGCCCTAGTGTGCAAATTAGATTTTTTTTTATTATTATTCATTTCTCACAGGTGTTTTACTCATGCTCTAAAATATGCATTGCATTTAGGGTTAAAGAACATGTGCATAACTTAAGTATTATCCTGGCAGAAAATCAACAGTGCCTCTTTTTTAATTACAGTTTAAATTCCATTTGAAACCGTACAAACTGCACAATAATAAATATTTTAAATAGCATGATGCTGCATCACACGTCGTCGTCTGGTTGCATGTTTAATCCTTATGTTGTGACAAAAACACTTCAAATAATCTGGTGCTTTCGGTCAGTAGTGACCGCCAGGTTTCTAAAACTGCTTGTAAATCTCTCATTCTGATGTATTATCACCAAAACATCATTCGATTCCTTCCATTAGCACAGGTTTTGAATTTCTTTTTGAAACTGGTTGGTTGTAAGGCTTCATTTGTGCATCAATGCACCAAAGTGCATGAGCGAATGAAATAATAAGTGCATGGACTAAGAAATATGAAGCTTTTTAAAACATTTTAAAGAGTCCAAATGGAAAATATTAGAGAGACTATTCATATTCTTCAAACCATGCATGGTGACATGATTCATATTAGTCTTTAAAACCGTGTCCTAATGATCAGTATCAGCTCATTAGAAGCCCACAGTGCTGGCACAGTTGTGATGTTTGGAAAAATGAACCACTGATGTTCAACATCTTCTGAGGGCATTAGTTCAAGAAAGTCCTCATGATTAATAATCATGTGTACTAAAATAATGAGAGCAAATCGTATCGTGTTGCCCACAACACCATCGGATATAAAATAGTCATGAAAAGTGCATATAGCCGAGCAGAACTACAGCACAACATAAGCAAAATATATCAACAGTCAAATGTTCATTTATGGCTCAAATTATGATGGATCAAATTAAATGCGGTCATTGTCACACATTCACTATATCTATGGCAGGAAAATACCCAGAAATCCCACCATATACTGAGTCCCACTCCGTCAGTACTTGCACATCAATGAAGTGCCCATTCAAACCCAATAAGCAGAAAAAAAAAATAATAAATAATACAAATCCCAAACAGTGTAAGTGCTATCCGACTACCAGCAGATGGAGACAAACACAGTGGAGAAGCACCATCCTAAATTAAATCAAGACAAATGACTGAAAGAGACCAGCAGAGACCAGCAGAACTCAGTGTGCAAACTCAACAGACTTGATCCACTGCCCTACACTTGAACTCTAACACTTCTGCTCTCATCCAATCAGCGAGTGAGACCGACTGGACCAATCAGAGGACAGACGCACCTGCTGCCAGCCAATCACTGGGCTCTTCTTACAGTACAGATCAACTACTACAAGATGTGCTTTCTATTAGTTCAGAAGTGCTTCTTCTATTCTTCTATAACCGTCCAGAAAAAGTTTCTATATTTACTAATTTAAGTGCATTCGTTTTGGCATTGTTTACTGTCTTATAGAGAGACAAAAGAGTCCTCTTTAATTTCTTAAAGTAAAAGTATAAATTAAATGTATAAACGTTGATTTGTGAGAATGGAAGCAAATAGACGAAATAATAATTTCCCTCGTCAGCAATATACACCTTTATACCAGACCTATAACATTGAAAATATGAATCTTAAACACTCAAAAAGTGTTTGTGTGTGCGTTTAGGCATTTATATGTGTCACACTATATGGGGTAAGTTGTCACAATGCACACTGTCATTTTACAGACTATTAGATTAATAATTTTGAAAAAATAATTTGGGGCAAAATTGTTAAATTATGAAACACAAGATTTAAAACTGATTCAATTACCCACCTTCACAAGAGAATGTGTCAGCTATAACAAACACATTTTATTTATTTATTAGTTTACGTATGTATTTATTCAGAATTATTTGAAGTGAGTTGATAGCACAGATCTGCTGGAGAAAACACACGCAATTCATATTTTGATTCAAACTTCTATACACATCCTCATCTGACAGGCTGTACCTCGCTTAACAAATCTTACACATGAAGACATATGTGCAGCTCATGTGCAGCGCAAACACATCCATCACATGCCACAGGTGTGGAAAATAAAAATTAAAATCAGAGCTCGCGCGAGGACACATTGCGCAGGTGCATCTCATCCCATCACTGCGCTACAGGACACAAAGTTAGTTTCATCTAGAGCCATTGAAACAATGCCACAGTTACGCTTTCAGGACGACAGTCTTGTTCTAGCATGTCTTTTAGGATGCAATAATGCTCTTACCTCGGCAAAGCAGCGATGTTCTCTATCCACTGCTCCAGCGAGAGAGAGTCCCTTTAGAGAGAGCTTGAAGTCCAGTGATCCATAAATAGTCCCATATCCCGATAGCCCCACATTTCTCCACCAAACACGAACTCTCCTTCAGACAGGACTCGATTAAAGTGGCGCGAGTGCATTAAAGGCGCGTCTACATCCTAATAGTAATGTTATTTATTACTCGCGCGCACCTAACGCGTTAAACACTAAAGACAATCCACATCCACTCCAACAAACCAAAACATAGTCCCAGACTTAAAGTCGGCATTATTCCACGTCGCCTGAATCTGCTGCTGCTGCTGATGATGAGAGAGAGCTTCGCAGCGTCCGAAGTGAGAAGTTCAAGCTCTGGAAGTTCCCAAACTCAACAAGTGCGCCCTTCATTCCACAGGCGCGCACACGCGCTCAGAGCAGCGCCGCTGCATCATGGGAATTGTAGTTTGATCCAAATATGTTTTATAGATTATTTTATACATGCTACATAATATCGAATGCTTTATAAGATTTTATTAAATATCTGTATGTCTAATATTAATGATGTGTTTGTTTTTTGAAATTGTATTAGAATGTTTAAGGCTTAATGCAGTTTTTATGAGGTCAACCTCTTGGAATTTGGACCTTAAAAATGTATTTGCACAGCAGGATCATTTAAATGAACTAGCAAAAGAAAGAAAAAAAGGAAAAAATAATTCACTCTGTTGTCAATAATGTGTCATTGTAAGATGAGACTGAAATGATCCAAACATATAATGCAGTGCTGATTGAAAGATGAAGAAACAAACGCTCCTCAAAAGATCCTGAGGATCAGATTTGAGACTCTAAAACATGATTGATGGAGAATCAAGTAAAGCTGAGCTGCTTCAGTCCAGAAAGAGTTCATCTCTGCAGGTATTCTGACCTTTACTTGATCACAATCACTTAAGATTTGACACCAGAAGCTGGACGCTTGTACAATTACACTAAAAGAACATTTGCTTTATTATTCAGATGTATAAATGCATATTTAGGATTTATTATATTTTAAGATTGACATATACTGTATTCTGTTTGACAGAATTATTCCCTTCATAACACTTCATATTGAAATAAATCTGTAAGAGTTGGTGCATATGCGGTCAAAAGCAAAGATTTATGAAATAATACACACTCCCCCACACACATACTTCTTTGGTTGGTGAGCTTGTCCAAGATGCATTACTGCATGACCGGGAGGCCGACTATTAAACACAAAGACATTGTGAGCCGTCTCTCTACGCATTCCTTCACACATGCCATAACCAAAACCACTTCAGTGCCACAGATTTGCATGACTGCAGCCAAATATTCCAGATTTTTGTGAAAAATACAACAAAAAGGCCTCTTTCTTCATGATCTAGGTCAGGGTGATGAAGGCGACAGTTGTTGTGTGCCATTTATTCAGCTTTTTTTGGCTTTCTACACTAGTGGTCTCTTTTAAAATACAATCTTAGTCATTTTGGATTATTAATAATATGCAACTTCCAAGACAGAGTCAGTTTTGTTAAACGCAATAACCAGCTCCAGTCCTGAGTTGACCTGAGTTCAGAACAGAGCTCTATTGACTCAACAAAAGACAGATGAAGGGTGATTCGGTGGAAGCAGCTGGTCGGTCTCCATCCTGTTCAAAGACTTAGGCATTGACATAGTAATCTTTTAACTATAAGGCTTAGAAGGTATATGGGAATGTCTTCTTTGGTTGCCCTATAGAATAATACAACAAAGTGGTGGACGAAGAAGCCCATGTGCAGTTAGTGGAGGAGCACAGAAATGAGATGAAGAAAAGCATTTCAAAAAGTTCAGATGGCTAAATATAAATCTAACTCTGTGTGCATTGTAAAAAGATTTCACATAAATGCACAGGAGTAACATGTTGTTGTACAGTAGATTAACCACTTTGCAAGAGGAAACCACAAGATTAACGGCCACTCCAAGTGCAAAACATTGGGTTTCTTCCAAATTCTCATGTACTATTTGGACTGAAACACTTCCTGCTTCATTGACACTTTGAGAACAAAACAGGGTCTGAGGTAATTATCATCCAGAAATGTTCAAATGTCAACCTTAGCAATTAAAACATGCTGTGCTCATTTTCTATGGAGGTTGCTATTTTTACAAACATGTTACCAACCTTTGGGACAGATTTGTGTGATTCTATCTATCATTTTAGCAATTAATAATAATAAAAAAATATTATATATATATAAAAAAAGAAAAAAGCCCTAAGCTTTCATTGCCAGTTTGGGACCAGATATTGCCTATAAATTAAAGAAGCATAACACATAACAGTAACGTAACAGTACAGTAACACCATAACATAACGTAACGTAACAGTAATGTAACAGTAACGTGAGGTAACGTGTTGTAACAGTAACATAAAACCATAACATAATGTAACATTACAGTAATGTAACAGTAACGTGAGGTAATGTGTTGTAACAGTAACATAAAACCATAACATAATGTAACGTTACAGTACATAACATAACCGTAACCGTAACAGTAACATTATGTAATGTAACATAACATTAACGTAACACCATAACATAATGTAACCATAATGTAACAGTAACGTAACGTAACAGTAATGTAACACCAAAACATAACTTAACCATAATGTAACAGTGACGTAACATTGCATGACATATAACGTAACGTAACATAACGTAACGTAACGTAATGTAACGTAACGTAACGTTATTCTTGGATAACAGAGTTGAATTGTTGAGTTTGATTGAAATATAATTACAGTCAAGAATGTCAATATCCAGCATTTGATGCAAAACCACACTGTAAAAAATTATCGAAATTTTTAATAGAAAAATATGTTCCCTTGCCATATACGGTCAAAACCTGTAATAAATCAAACAGGACATTTTAGTTTTGGAAGTGAAAAAGAACAAGTTTATAGTAAAAAAAAAAAAAAAAAAATGTAATACCCAGAATTCCCTGTGTGATGATTTGGATTGTTTTTTTTTTTTGTTGTTGTTGTTGTTTTTTTTACTTTCTTCTATTATTTTTCTGTCTTATAAATTTTTATGTTTTAATAACGTCATATGTTGTTAAAATAATGTTTACTGCATTATTTATTAATTTTTTTTATTTTATTTTTTTTTGTGTTATGTTGGTGTTGTATTTGTGTGAATAGCATTGTGCAACTTCTATGCATTAGCACCTCCTGGGGCCCGTTTCTGAAAGGAGGTTAAGTAAAAACTCTGATTAGGTTAACCCTGAAATAAGGTACTCAGAATGGGAGGTTTGTCAAACCCGAGAAATCAGGGTAAGTCAAGCCCGTTTCTGAAAGAGAGCTAACTTATACTCAAGAGTCAGTTACCATGGTAACTTCCTCAATGAACCTAAGCTGGTCAGGAGCAGGTTTTCTTCTGTAAAACCAGAAGAAGTTTCTTTCGGTCTCCTCCCCCTTTTTAAACACTTCCTTGAAGTGAAAAATGCTCTTCTTACTAAGTGTTTTTTTTTTTCTTTTCTTTTTTTTTCCCAAGTACAAATATAAAAAAATCATAAAATAAAGATTGATTTTCTATATAAGAAAATGTTATAAGATACTTAGTCTTGTTTCCTGGGGGGATCTAAATTAAGTGTATTTTACTTAAGTAAAATTATATAATATATATGTTGTATAATGTATAACAATACTGAGGTGCAAATGTATCTGCCAGTATAAGGTATAACTAGCATCTAATTATTATTTACACTTAGCATGTTGCAAAGAACTGCTACTTTTACATGATAAATAGAATATATCACGATTTTCACTGTGCATTTTTTTTCTGTAAATAGCATCTAGAGCTAATAGGATCTATCGCTAAGAAAGTATGTTAATAACGTTTTGCCAGTTTTCACCTGTGATATTATAACACTGAGAAGAATTATATTTGTATCGAGTCTGAAGTCTGCAGACGGCGTTTTGGCGGGAGCTGTTGCCATGGTGAAACGTAATATCGGCGCTCCATTGATAATGGCTTTTTATAGTTGTGGAGCACGCGCTTAACTCAGAGTCAGTCAATGTAGAGTTGATTAAACCAACTCATTTCAGCTGTTCTGTAACCCAAAACTCCCAACGAAGTTTCCCATCTCAGGGTAAGTCAACTCAGAGTTGGTTGAACCTCCTTAGTGAAACAGGCCCCTGATCTCGGGGAAATGCGTTTTGATTCATCATGTGGCTTTCTCTTTATCACCTGTCTCTGTCAGTGTATTGTAAAGTTTCAAAACAGATTCTACTACTTCAGTAGGTTGGTATTTTAACATTATATAATTTTATGAAATGTTTTTTAACTGTAAATTTAAGTTTATTTGTTTAATGCTGCTGCGTCATTTTACTGTAAAGTTATTACGAAGTTCTTTTTTGACTATAGATTTTTGTAGCTACTTTTCTTTATATGTGAAAAGTATTCAGTGTATGTTAGATAACAGTGATTCGAGATACTAAATGCAGCTGTTACTCTTTAGATATTTTAAGCCGACATGATGTAAGTCCATGTGTGCATTTACAGTTTAAATGATAAAGAGAAGCAAGCAGGTTGATAGGACTGATATCTACCTTAAACCTTAAATGTCATGGCACATGATTTCCTGCCAAGAGACAGCGGATGAAAACTAGCCATTGGCTAAATTTATAAATTTATAAATAATTGAAAACTGTAAACTGCTCTTACACAAAGTGAGCCTCAAAAACAACAGCAAAACAAAAGCTGAATAATTTAGAAAATCAGTTTATTACCACTTTCTCCCTATTTAAGCAATGAAACAAAACAAACAAGTATTTCACACACAGAACAGAACAAATGAACACAAATGGGTTGTACAGTGTCATCACTTTACATCATTTGTGAGTCAGGTGTGAAGTTTCCCCTAAATTCTACCTTACCCCTTGTTGCATACAATCTGTAAATATCAGCAATAATAATAATAAAAAAAACACTTACAGTAAATTAATTTGAAAGTTATAAGATGACTGGAAAGACTTCAAAAACAACTGATTTATTTAATTGGTATTGCTTTTCATTCAAATGAGTGCACAACAATATCCAGAACATGTGGTCTTTAAATTAATGAACAGAAACTCTCAGACACACACACACACACACACGCACACACACAGACACACACACACACAAGTGCACACACACACACACACACACGTGCATACACACACGCACAAACACGCACACACACACACCCTGAAACAACCCCCTAAGTCATTTATTCAAGTTTGAATCATGTTCAAGTATTTTCAACTTTCAATTAATCTTTCAGCTCTGTTTAATTAAATCCGTGAGTCATTCATAAAATTATGGAAGCCCATTTCAGCCACTGAATATTAAAAAAATAAAAAAAGTTAATAGAAACTTATTTTTCTCATAATTCTGCTCTTTTTTTCTGACTTCATTTCCCAGAATTGTGACTTTATATCATAATTCTTAATTTTTCTACAATTGTGAGATACAAAGTCACAATTATCTTTTAATTTTTTTATGCAGTGGCAGACATGGGCTCCCATATAAAACAAATAAAACAACACAAAAAAAAAATTACATAAAATACATTAAGTAGAAAAATATTCCATTGATTATTAATAAACCTAAACACCGAGAAAAAAGGCTGCTTTGGTCACTTTTTTTCAGTGCAGTCAGCTGACATTCGAAGACTCGTCCAATGAAAAGACTCAGCCAAGCCCCACATCCAGTGACATCATCACGATGAAGCCCAGAATGGACGTCCATGAGGCCAGTTTCCCGTTCCCGCTGTGAAGGAAACACACATTCAGTGGCACGTGAACATCTGTTGTCTTGTTTCCGGTGCTGCTGCTCACCTGACTTGGGCTTCAGGAATGATGTCATCGACCACCACATACACCATGGCTCCTGCAGCGAAGGCCAGAGCGTACGGTAGCAACGGCTCCGCCAGCACCACGGCAACGGCCCCTAGCAACCCCGCTAGAGGCTCCACCATCCCGCTCAGCTGCCCGTACCTGTGACACACACACACACACACACACACACACACACACACACACTGATCACCACAGCACTTTGAACTACAGTGAATTAACAGGTTTTAGAGCGTCTCAGAAATCAATCAAGACACATAAGGAATTAATTTAGACAAATAGATCATAATAACTGTTTATGATTGTGGCATCCTACTGTACATAAGCAGCTTCCTTCTAAGACAGCATGCTAAATAATAGACTAGTAGTTTACCAATATATCGCAAGGGCTAATATATACTGGCAGAATTTTGGCTTCGAATTACATTTTTTCAAATTTCGAATATTTTTACATTTTATTTAATATTTTTATTTTTATTATTATTTTTATGTTTGGCCTATAAATGTCAGAAGCAAGACTTAAACAGTAATTTATATTTTTATTATCTTTTTTTTTTTTCTGTTTGGCCAACAAGTGTTGAAAGTAGGACATCAACAGTTTTTTTTTTTCTTTTTTTTTTATGTAGTTTTTCAGTTTGGCCAATAAGTGTCAGAAGCTGGAATTATTATTATTATATTAATTATTATTATTTTTAATTAAATATTTCTGTTTTTGAAGTGTTTCTTTTTCTCTTCTTCCTGTTTTTTTTATTTGGCCAATTAGTGTCAGAAGTGGGACTTAAACAGTAATAATTGTATTTATTTTTATTATTATTATTATTATTATTATTATTATTAATAATAATAATTTCTATTTTGGATTATGTTCTATTCTGTTTGACCAATGAGTGTTGGAAACAGGATTTATTATTTTTATTATTAGTATTATTATAATTATTTTTTTATTATTATTATTTTATTTATTTATTATTAAGATTTTCTGTTTGGCCAATACATGTCGAAAGCGAGACATGAGCAGTAATTATTAGTAATTACTAGAAAATACTATAATACTTTCTCATATACTTTCAGCATTCAAGAAATATGCATTTATACAATTTAAGTTTAAAATTCTTTAAATATCTAATAAATAATTCAATCCACAAACCTTTGGAAAACTTTGGCAAATCCAACTATTAGGTATTATGTTTGTCCAAATGATGGTGTTTAAACCGCTCGGAGCAGCCTTTGTATTGGAAGTGTAACACCTTAAAACGTGGTCCATGCAGGCAGCTCACTAGGTTGTGTATGTGAATGTGTATCGGTCTGGACTCACCAAAAGGATCGCCATGTGGAAAACCCAGAACCCCGCAATGGGAGACTCACAGCAAGGCCTTCTGGAAAGTTCTGAATGCCAATGCCTATAGCCAAATTTCTGAAAGAAACAGACATCATCGCCAAATCAGTTCCCAACGGAGAGCACACACAGATCGGTTCTGACACTCTGTAACTTTTCAACTCTCTTAACTTCACACATTATCTCAGCGAGAGATTTAGCAGCGCAGACCGCGCCAAGCACGAGAAACGACTGCTGACTAAAGCTCTCCGTCTGAATCAGATGAAGGCTTTCACACGGGTGTGTCGTACCATAAGACCATGAGAAAAACGGGTTATGGATGGGGCACGAACTACATCTGGAATCACGCTGTTGTGTTTGGATAATCCTGCATGAAAGTTTCTCACACAAGCCAAGATGGTGACTATAAAACGGCTCATGAGTGTGTCAGCAGACATTCACTCAAACCAGAGTGTAAGAACAACACTTGGTTATGGAGGATGACTTTGCTTTGCTCTGGGGAGCTGTGGGAAGGTGCTGTTTCTCTCCAGAGGTGGTCTTGCCCTACACTTCTCCACATCGTAAAGCAGGCGTCCTCTAGAAGTTCCAGGGACCTCATGTGCTCACAAAGCAAGAAAAGCTGCTCTGTTTTGACTCCCCTTTACTCCACCCCAACACTCTTTCACTGCCTCCTTCAATCTCTCCTGCTGTACGATGTGTGCTGGCATGAGCTCAGGGTCCTGCCCCCAGAGAAGTCAGATTAATGACAGCTAGTCACGGAAAGGCTTACAGCGCTCGTCTAATGCTGGAGACTTTGAGGGAGAACGGACTCTTGTAAACCCGTTCTGACATGCAACACAAAATCAAAGTAGTTTAACAAAAATTAATGCACATGCATGAGGACTAGAACGGTCAGCGAGAGAAAAAATGCCATTGAACTGTTATTAAAGTGGTCCAAGTAGCTCTTCTTCTAAAGCAGTACTGTAACTTTAGGACTGTTGCTTCAACACAATCACATGGCAATTCTGAACTATTCACTGAATTGGAAGCTGATTCGCATGAATTCATACAATGTCGTTCATACAACTTCAAGAACATCCTGGCCATTCTTTTCAATGTAATGCATGTGAACGAGGAGCAGGACTTTAAAGCTCCATAAAAAAAAAAAAAAAAGAACAAGTAAAAATCACCACAAAAATATTACTAAAATGGTCCAAATTGCTCTTCCTCCAAGTCTTCTGAAGCAATGCTGTAAATGTTGGACTGTTCCTTCAAGGCAGCCACATGCAATTAGACACTATTTTCTTTTTGGCAATTTGGTGGCTAATTCGTATTAAATCTCATTTGTAAGTTTTGCATGCATTGAAGAACATTCTAGACATTATTTTCAATGTAATGCATGTTAATGAGGACTAGAACTATCAAGAAAACTAACACAAACTATTATTAAAGTGTCCATATGGCTCTTTTTTTATGGAAATGTATAACTATTTTACTCGTTCACATGCATGTCTGCTCTCTTCAACATAATGCATGTGAACGAGGACTAAAACTTTCAAGCTCCAAAACACCAAAAGAGCACCATTAAACTATTAATACAGTTGTCCAAATGGCTTTGGTCCATTTCTCCAACACAGTCTCTTGGCATTCTGTCAGTATTTTTTTTTTTTTTTTTTTTTTTTTTTTTTGGCAAATTTGGTTGCTAATCTGAATTTGTTCAATCTCATTCATTCATTTTAATACAATTTGCTGGAGTGGGATTTTAAGCCAATGGGATTTCATGGTGGGTGGGGCTATAGGATGCAATGCAATAGACATTAATATAGTTTGTATTACTGGTCACAATGCATTGTGTCTGGTTAGGTGTATCTAATTTCCTAGTTCAGACCAAAAATAATGTGAAAAGTGAAACATTCAAGTTATGATCAACTAGCATTAGCAGCAGATCTTTTCTTCCACATTGTGATTGTTACGAGGAAAGGTAGGGCGGGGACTCGGTTCTGTGCATCAGTTGTTGATTGGATGGATGCATAAAGGGGCGGAGTTATTAAAAAAAACAATACAGAAGTCCCATATGTGTCACCAATGAGAAGTCTGTCGTTTTACCAGATGATCAAGATTTTTGGCCTTTCAAAAACGTTGCATGAATGTACATAAACAGTTTTATTTATTTAAAATGTAAATGCTCATGAATTAAAGCCTTCCGAGCATGAGAAATATAAATTCAGTCAATCATGTGAGTTTTGACTGGCAGTGTAGAAACTATGACATATTGATTTAACATTATGAGGTCAATTTTTATGGATTTTGCATGGATGAATCATTCACACTGAAGTCCCTGAGATGCATTTAGAAAATAGATGAAGTGGTTTTCCATTTCCTGTTGAATTGAGAGAGGAAGAGAAATGAAGAACGGATGAGAGGACAGGAGAGACTGTGGTGTGGCATAATGAAAGAGTTTTTGGAGAAGGGTGAAGTGAACTCACTCACCCAACTGAAGAGTCCACGGCCTAATGTTCACACAGAGTGGAAACAACAGCCCTTCTCACCATTTCAGAAACAAGTTTTCCCATCCCCAGGAATTCTTCTCTGGCATATTTCACTCCTCTGAGGCAGGTCTATTTCTGCGCGTCTATTCACCCACCTCTGAGGACAGGCTTCAGTAACCGCAAGCTCTCCGCAGTAACACAGGGTGGAGATCTTAAAATCTACAATGTCATTCCAGCACGACCCTTTCTTAGCTCAGTACACAAGTTTAAAGCAAAGGGAAATGTGTGTTTGTGATACAGTGTGTGTCTGGGCTGACGTCTGTATTAAAACAAACAGGAAAAGCATAAAGGGAAACATTCCAGCGTTATTGCAAAAGCATGAAGAAGCCTCCATTGAGAGGGAAGACAGTGGCTCCAGTGTCTGACCACAGAGCTCCTCTCTGGGCACAAAGGGCCTTTGGTGCCCCCCTTCTCCATCCATGGGGGTCTGCCCTGAATGGGCATCTGTGTGTCGGGAAGAGCATAGGGATCTGGGCGAAATGAGGGAAAATCCCCAAAACCATCTGCACCAATCACTACGGCTTTCCAGCGATCTTTGACCTGCTTTTCACTCACAACTGTGGGAAAATATACCTAAACACAGCCCCTGGTTTGCCTCAGTCGATCGGCCATGTGATCTCCTGGCTCAAAACAATATTTCACTCAATAGTGCAGACTCAGTCAATTATATATAACATATACAGTCCTATGTTAATTAATTTATCTTCTCTTTCATTAAAGGTTACACACACATACACACAAAAAAGTAGCATTTTAAAAATATTGCAGCTTTTTCTGTATTTTTTATCAAATAAATGCAGCCTTAGTGAGCAGAAAAGGTTTCTTTAAACAAATAAATCTTACTAATACCAAACTTTTGAACAACAGTGTATATATGAATTATTTATAAAAAATGTAAGTATTACAAATTCAAGACTATAATCTAAATGTAGCAACAGATTTTTTTTAAAGTAGCACAGATCTCAACGCAAAATAATTACCAGATAAAATGGCCTTTCAATAAAAAAATACATTTTCATACAAAAATGTAAATGTAAGAATTTAATCTAAATTAATTTTAACTCAATTTTTTTTTTTTTTTAGGTAAATGTTTTAAGCTAGAAACATGTCTGTACATTATAGCTGCATTACAGGAGATGCATAATTTTATGCTCTAAAATACTTCTTAATTGCAAATGTTGACAACCCTTTACACTGCAAGTAAATCACTCGCATATGCGACTAAATCTTCACTCTGGGTGACTAAATTATGTACAATATTAGCCTATATTAGCCTTATAAATTAAGAGAGAGGAAGAACTGATGCAATACATGATAACGATATTCTTTGTTGTAGTTTCCTGTCAATTGTTTTTTTCCTGCTTTTAAAAACTGCCCGGTTTCCTGGAAGTGGGCGGGACTAAAGTGCAAACGGCATTCTCATTGGCTGGTGCTCACCAGCTGTTTTGATTTCAGCAAATCAGTTAGAGCGAATACACACAACCTGATTAATATTCATGAATCCAGGAGCTCAATAATCATTAGTTTGTTTCATATTGTTCTTATTAATAGAATTCATATCAACATTATCTCATCAGTATTTCTGTTAGTTTTTTCCCAATTATTTTTACAGAAACACAGAATGACCAAAAAAAAAAAAAATCACCACCACCAGTCCTAAGTTTTAGTTAAAATGGATAATATGCATACATGGTTATCAAGTTTTAATTCTAAATACTAAAGTTATATCATTAAATAATACTTGATTGTCATATTATAATGCTTTACTGACTGATGCTAAGAGTTGTACTTTCAGATATAAAAAAAAAAACTGTGCCATTTTACAAAACATGCACACACACACACACACACACACCTTAATAAAGTGTACATAGAGGGTTGGTTGATGACAAGACAATTTATACAAGTACCAGTTAAAAAGTGGATTTAGATATATCGGCCAACATATCAGATATTACATTACATTTATTCATTTAGCAGACGCTTTTATCCAAAGCGACTTACAGATGAAGACAGTGGAAGCAATCAAAAACAACAACAAAAAAAGCAATGATGTTGGCTTTAATAATTAAAGAATTATCGGTATCGGTATCGGCCAAAAAACTTTCATATCTTTATCACATCCCTACTTTATTACATATTATTTTCTTCTTGTGTGCACTGCATGGATATTAATGCAAACTTTTACTGGTGAGCGTGAGATGGTGATCCCGATGTTTGTGCTGGTTTGTCATTTCCTATTAGTGTATTTCAAAGAAGGCAGAGTGCAGAGCTTTGCTTATTCATAGTTACCAAAAGATTTTAAGTCACTGCCACCAGGCAGATATTTCCTAACTAGGCAAGACGTGTACACGTAGAGTTTCTATACACTCAAAGAGAGAAAGATCAAAAACTGCAAAACTGTTAATTAGTTATACATTTTGATAACATCTGCAATATATAAAGTTCTACATGTATGCAAGTGATATTCACAGTCATGTGAAATGTCTAATTGCGACTGGTGCAATGGACTTTTATTTTTACAAGAAATAGACTAAAAGGTAATATATATATATATCCTATGAATTTAGAGATATTTTGCAAGCATTTAGAGGCGTATTTCATAGCACTAGCCATAACCTCTGATTATTGTTTGAGCTTTAACTAAGCCATTAAATAGCTGTATACCTTTTATACAGACACAATCTATCCCATAACAGATCTACAACTTCCAGCACTGCAATGCAGAATCTCTCTCTCTCAGACTGTTATAAAAGCAGCTTTGAGAATGGCAGGTGCGTCTTTGACGGAGCCAGACAGAAAGTTGGATTGTGGGTCATATTTTACCGGCATGTATAAATACACACACACACACACACACACACACACACACAGAGCCAAGCCCAGCTAAACTTAATCTGAATGAAGTCCAAACTCTGATTAACAGCATTTGCTCACAGAAAAAAAACTTTACTGTTGCGAGCAGACCCAGATGCACATGTTTAGCCCTGATTTTTAGGAACAAATCTACACAATTACGTACATGAGGCATTCATATTGGTGATGAATTGGATTCTTTTATGATGGTGAAATCATCAAATGCTGTCGACATGGAAAAAACTGACAAATAATATAAGAGGGCAACAGAGGGTTGAAGAACCCAGCAGATGCTGCCATACATACAGTAACTCCATAAAACAAGAGAATAAAAGCGATCGTGAGAATTGAGTTCTTCCAATCCCTTAAGGTCTTTTAAAGCCCTTATCAAGGGAGTGAGATGAGAGACGGCAAAATGAAAGCACAGGGAGGAGGAAATGGAGGGATGTGGAGAAAGAGGGCGAGCGATGGATGAGAGGATGAGAGACAGAGAGCCGGAGAACAGGGGCCCTATGTTTTTTGAGATTCAAAGCACAATGTGCTCTTTGAGGACTGCTGAGAATAACATTTAGATAGAGAGCCATCAGTCCAGCTTCTCTCTCTCTCTGCTTTCTTTTCTCACTACATCACATTTTCACTAAATATTTTCACAGCTTGCATATACAGAACACTTTCAGCACACAGTTCTCCTCATAAGTTTAGGTTCCACTTATAAAATCTGCAATACTTGATCATTAGAAATAAATAAATGAATAAGAGGTCATTAAAATTGTAAAATGCAAATAATGTTTTCAATAAGTGAAAGTAATGTTACTCATAAGTTAATATGTTTATTATAAAACGGATAGCTCTGGTCCTTAATTGTGATTGGCTAAATTACTCAACAAACAATTGCATTACACTTGATTTGCTCCGTTTTAAATCCATTCTACTTATATTGAATAACTGCTTTATAAAAGCAATAACCTGGCTGGAGAACAGTGCAAGATGATATGTAAACATGCACATATTAATGAGCCTTTTTTGGGATCATGTACATGTGTGTGAAAAGTGTCTAGTGCACATTAGGGGTGACCCCCGAATAGTCGAGGAATCGATGCTTTGATTCGAGGACCTGATTCGACTACCAATCTAACAGTCGAATATTCGCGGGCTCTTATGATTATGCCATTTTGGCTATAATGTCTGATTTCACATAGAAGTACCGGTTTTCTCCCAATAAGTTAATATAGAGCCTATCATGATAAAGCTGTAAGAATCTGAAAAGAAAGAAATATTTTTAGAGTTTTTCTGCCATGTTTCTACACATCGTTTCCTGAAAAACACGTCCACAAAAGTAGTTCGCATTCAGAGCCCTGCAGATCTGTTCATGTGCATCCGGGCCCTTTTTGCAAATAGCCTATAAGTCTTAATATTAACGTAATGGGGTATAAATAACGACTGTATATGAAATTATGAGTTGAATCCCGTTGATTACAAACTTGCTATCAAATGGTCTGGTCATCTTCAGCGTGCACAGCTCAAAACAGAAACGACTTTTTCTCTAGACAAAGAATTTCATGCAGCAACAACCTGAATAAAACAAAACCAAAAACTCCAGCCGGCTTATTCCCAAAAGATTTATAGGGGAAAAGAAAACGAGAAACGTGTCCAATACACAAAAACAATGTGTGTTTAGCAGAACTGGTGCAATTTAGTGGCGCAGATAAACAACCTGCTTTACTGCAACTAAAGCAAAACTACGGATTCGGAGAAATATGGAAGAAATGTAAAGAAATGTGTAGCATCCATTATTGAAAAACTGCATGCATTTGTCATTTCAGACATTCAGGCATAATGAGAGAGAGAGACATTAGCAAGTTTTGGGAACGTTTTGAAGCTGTGACACTGACACATGAAGCGTGATGAGGATTGATTTCCAGACTCCATCTACTGCTCCTTTCAGTCTTATAAATATGATACACAACAGGAACATTTAGAAACAGCTATTTGTTTAGTCAAAAGCAGCGTACTGTGTGATGTTAAGGCTTTTTACTGTTCTAGAGACATTATTCTGAAAGAGCAGACACTGATGCAATGATCGTGTCTGAATGCATGTGGAAAGATGCTGATGTGCTAATTAGAAGATCATTTTCAGGTCATTAGTGTTGCATACTTAAAGTTTGGGAATGGGTGATTTCATAAGCAATATTAAAATAAATCATAAATGCAGGCCTCGTTTGTTTGAAGAGGTCATGACCTTCATCCACAACTGCATCACCTTTGAACCGAAATATCCTAAAGGCAAATCAGCAGATTTCTATCCGGGCAACAAACATGAAAGTACGTCAAAACAATGATAAACTCTGACAAAACAGGAACATACATTGTGCTTCTTTCGCTTAAATCATGTAAAGATAAATAAATAATAACTTTTAATTATATGAAGATTGTGTTACAATCACTTAAAACTATATTATATATGTATAAATTATACATATTTATCTTTATTCAAGCTAAAAAAGTTAATCAGCGACTAAAACAGTCAAAGGATCTTTCTTTTTCTTGTGTTCTTTGATTTACATCAATGACAGACACAAATAAATAGTTAACAATTAATAAAAGAAGGAAAATTAAATCAGTAGTAGATTTGATAGATTTTATCCAACATATCTAGTACTTCTCAAATCAAGAAATAAATTCAGAACAATGGAGTTGCAATCCATGTTTAAAGAGTCAGATTCGAAATAAAATAAAAAATAAAGTATTAAACGGACGAACACAACTCATTAAACTGTTTCGAGTGTTTGCTGCTAAGCTGTTAGCATGTGTGTTTGGTTAAACAGTCGACACAATACAGTAAATCTAGCTTAATTAAAACGATTAAGGCTTGATCCATGCTTTGCATAATTTTTCACTAAACAATCAATAAAGAGTATTATTTCCATGCACCAATAAAGCACTGATCAATCAATAAATCAGTCACAACTAAAATAGCTTAATAACTTAATAGATTTTAATAAAATATTCTAATTCATAAATACTTCAAGTACTAAATAGAATAATGATGAAAACCAATCAAAACACAGAATCGATTAATTAAAACATTCAATAAAATGAATCAAACATTCCAAATATTTCAGATGAGTGACTACATTAAAATATTCTCTAATAAGAACTAGTTTCAAAATTAGACATAACCATAAATCAAGTGAGTTTCACATTCGAGGATATCGCTGGAGGGAATGATCTTGCTCTGAGCGTGCAGATCTATTCCTATTAAAGCGAACTTATTCACTCTTTAGATGTGACGCTGTATTATAATTTGCACGTGGACGACTGATGTAAGTATGATTCAGGGTTTGACAGAAACACCTCCAGCAGAGACGCAGGAGGAAACATGTTATTCCAGCGGAGTTCGTCACATCTAGCTCTAGAAATAAAATAAACTTCTTGTAAAATGTTTTGACAACTTTTAGGTCACGTCATCTCCGCTGCTAAATGTAAAGAGGAGTGAGCCGGTGATATTCAGTGATGTTAGTAGCACACTTTTACCAACTAGTGTTATTATACATTTAAAACTAAAACCATTAAATAAAAAAATAAAAAAAACATATATATATATATATATATATATATATATATATATATAGCCTTAATATATATATTAAGTTAACATAATTAAATAACACTAAACAAAAAAACAAAAAAACTATAGACATAAATAAATAATAAATAAATAATTCACCAGCACTAACTAATATTTAAGTAAAAAAAGAAAAGAAACCTAAACGCTATATAGACGAATCAATGAATCAACAGCAAAAAAATATTTTTTAAATTACAAAGAAAATACTAAAAATAAAATTAAAGAGAAAATAAAATAAAAAAATATATTAAAACTAAATAAACTAAATCTAATAAAAAATACATACTATATAGACAAACCATAAAAAAAATTAATAATTAAAAAAAAAACATAAAATGACTAACATTATAGAGAAAATACAAAATAACCTAAATAAATAAATCTTAAATCAATAAAACTAAACAATAAAATAAAATTGCAACAATATTATTACAACCAACCAATATAAAATATACTAATTAAAATATAATTTAAAATGGTAACAAAATCTGTAATAGCATTTTAATGTTACTAAAAATGACACTGATCATAACATACACCCGACTCTAAGAAAAAGCTGAGCTGGAATATAGATGCACGTCTGTCTTAAACGCATCCGCTCAGAAACACATGCTCCGTTCCTTCAAACGCTGCCTACATTTGAGCTACAAAAAACCCTCCCAGTTTCTTTGAAGAGTCTCTGAGCATCTGGTTTTAACAGTCCACTTGAGTTTGTGGGAACTGGGGAATGCAAGGACTGGGAGAGGAGCGCCGGGAAAGAGGGAAGAAACAGAAGAGTGGCTTTCCCTGGAAAACAAATAGACTTTTGTTTCAGAGCAGAGAGAGAGAGAGAGAGAGAGAGAGAGCCTGTCTGTCTGTCTTCAGCGGCTCACGCTGGAGAAAAAAACCGCTCCAGAAACGGGAAAAACACAGCTATAGTGCTCCAGTGCTCCGAGGTCCAGACCACCTTCTCTCCGGATGATGGAGAAATAATGTTAGCAAGAGCAAAGACAGCTTGTGCATACCTGTCCATTCTGAAAATATAAAGGTTTAGGATGTAATTCTTGGTAAAACTATGACGTCATGTTTATCAAACATGGTTTTCGGGAAACCGCTGACTGAACCGTCTCTTACGTCTGTGATTATCATTTGTTAAGGGTTTCTGATGTGGAGACCAAACATTTGGAAAGTTTTAGTTGGTTAATGAACGGAAAACACCATCTGATGTGGCTGTGGATTTGGGCCAGCTCACCTTAATTACCAAACACTAATCACACTAATGTAAACGAGTCCTCTTCCCAGAAATCCCTTCAAAGAGGTTCCTCCAAACAACAAACTGAAGGATGCCTCCAAAACCTCCCGCAAAACCCCCTCAGAAGACATCATTTAGAAAGTAAAACCCACAATCAATTGGTTTCTTTATTTCTTTTTCTCTTTCTCTTTCTTTCTTTCGTGAGCACAAATGCAACATAATAAGAAGTTGCAATTATCTTTTCTATTTATTTTAGAATTGTTTATAGCTTGCAATTCTGAGAAATGTCTTTTTTTCTTTCTTTCTTGAAGACTTTGTGTTCTTCAGCGCTAATGCAACACAATAAAGAATGAACATTATGTGTGTAACTGATGCTAGATTTTATGATGACAGATTTGCTCATTCTCATGCCGCCACCAAAAAAAAAACTAAAAAAAAAATGTATTTATTAAATTTCAACCACAAAAAAAAGAGTAACTGTAACTTTTTCATCTCACAATTATGAAATGAAAAGCAATTGCCTAAAAAAAGGCTGAATTGAGATAAAATGTATGTGTGTGTGTGTGTATATATATATATATATATATATATATATATATATATATATATATATATTATTCTTTTTTTTTTTTTTTTTACCCCATGGAGGATTTTTTTTATCTCAGAATTAAAAAAAAAAAAAAAAAAAAAAAAAAAAAAAAAACATTAAAAATTGCAAGAAAAATGTTGGAACTGTGTGTAATAAAAAGCCGAAATTATTACTTTTTTTTTTTTTTTTTTGTGACGGAAACAAAAATATTTGTCTCATAAATAAAGCTAAAATATATTATATTATTATTATTATTATTTCATCCAATTAATTTTAGAGTTTATTTTTCAAAAACATGAATAATGCATTATTAATAATAATAACTAGGATGCTTTAATGAAAATCTCCTGCTTCATTATCACCCAGTGTTTTATAAATATATCCAGCTTTACCTGCTTGATTGTTTATATTAGTCTCCATCTCTAATCTGCTGAAGACATGAAGACATCAAGATACTATGAACACCAACACATGGTTTCCTGTGAAAAGCGTGCTTCAAAACCGACTCTACTCTCTGCTCGGTTGTTTTTGGGCTGACAAAGGCCTCTTTCATATGCTGTATCATAAGTTCAGCAGTCCACAGAAATCTGCTGCCTGTGTTTACTTACTGAACAGACCGTGTATCTATTCATCCATCTGTCTCTGTGCTTTTAATCATGACCGAATCGAGCTCTCGCTCCTCTAGAGAGCACCAACCCTCAGCTGTCAGTGCTGATGTAAGACTAATACAAAACTCTCCCTACGGAGAAACACACACAGATACTAAATAAAGACACGTATTCTTTCACAACATCTGCAAGCTTTAGCTCACATCTGGACGGGGTCTCACACACACACACACACACACACACACATTGAGACCTACAGTGGAGTCCAGGTGCTTCTCAGTATGATGTGAACACTTGTTCGCTCGCTCCAACCCTGTCTGGCTGGATTCACACATTTAAACACACTGTCCCGGGAACATGGATTTTACCATGTGCATGAGAAGGATCACAACTACACGCTCTTTGTGTGTGTGTGTGTGTGTGTGTGTGTGTGTGTGTGTGTGTGAGATCTCACAATACCAGTTTGGTCCACTAGGTGACAGCAGCACACAATACTGTCAGAAAACACTGCATGTGCTCTTTAAAGAAATAACTCGCCCTAAAATGAACCTTCTGTCACCATTTCCTCAGTTTGACAGAGACCAATTAAGCAGAATACGACACTTTCAACTTTTAATAAAAGAAGCATTGCCTCGTTTCATTTTTAGTCGTTGAATATAATTTGAGCATTGCAAAAAAAAAAAAAAAAATGTTTTCTTCCTCAGCATTTTTGTTTTCCAGTACAAAAATCGACACATTCTTAAATCAAGATATGTTTACTTCAGAAGGAAAAAGAGGTTTGTTTCTGGAAAAAATACTAATGTATCAGAATTAAGCAAGTTTTTGCATTAAACAAGAAAATAAGATAGTTAATGGGGTCAGAAAAATAATATATTAAAAACAATTAAAAATTATAATAAATCCCACTTACAGAAACTTTATATTTTTTTTTTAAATGGAAGCCCTAAAAAATTATAACAAAAAAGGGTTAAAATTTAATCTAAAAAAGCATAAAAAAGGATTGGTAATTGAGACTTTTTTTAATCTCACAATAAGTTTTTTTTTCAACATTTTTACATTTTGAATGTAGAATTGCACAAAAAAACATTTAAACTTGCATTTTAAAAAAATAATTCTGAGTTTATATCTTGCAATTTTGAGAGAAAAAAGTCTGAACTGTAAGTCTTTTTTTAATGCCGTGGTGGAAACAGAAACAGATTTATTTCCATGCATTTCTCAGAAAACAAGACCATTATTTTGCTTCTCAAGTACATGTTTCTTGACATAAGAATGTTTATATATTTGTAAGACAAGACTAAGACTGCCGAGTAAGAATTTATTAATGTATTTTTTGTTTTGCATTGGGGCAGTCTGTGAGACGTAGACAATAAAGAGAGATACAACTTGTGTTCTGAGTTACTGTCCAGATCCCGGGTCACTCTGACCTCATTATCTTTCAGATTCTGTCTTTATTCAGCTCTTCTTCTGGCCTCATCTTAGATTCGCTTCTACTGATGTGTAAAACACAAAATGAGAAGTTCTGCACTTCTTCAATCAACAAAAGCGTGGTGATTTATACGGAAAAGTAAAAACGATGACTTGCTCACTGTATTCTTCTGAATGCAGCTTTTTAAAGAAGAACAGACTCACATTCAGGCTGATGAGCTGTTAAGTTATTGACTGAAAATCTCTTTATGGTTGACTTTTATTATGTTTCCCGTCTGCTTTTATGCACAAGAGAAGCTCAGACATCCCGCTCAACATCACAAAGTATAATCATGCATGTTGGAGTGATATCGGCTGAGGAAATGTTTGATTTTGGATGCACTTTCCTCTTAATGGTGTTCAGGTCTTACCTGGCGCTTTCAAACGTAGCTGAGGGAGTTTTCCCAATCGCTCCAAAGCCCACGCCAACAGCCAGACCCTCTGAAACACAGAAAACACACACCTGCTTACACTTCACAGGACAGAACTCAAGAAGGAGTGCATTTACACTCGTCAGATGTCCTCTGAAGGAAGTTTGTGAGATGTTAGCCAGGCTCGATCTAATGAGAGGCTGCACAGACGCTCATCTGTCTGGAAACTGTCTGCTTCTTGGGTCACTGTGGCTTAGAAATGAATCTGCGGGGCATCCTGAAGATACTCCTTTCCTTATTAAAGAGCCACAGCCATTAAAGGGAGTCCTGCGCTCATTTACTCATCAGAGGACGCTTTAAAGAATGGTTCAACCATTTCTGTTCCATATAAAGTCAATGGGGTCCAAAGTTGTTTAGAATGTAACATTCATAAATATATGTAAACAAAATATGTTAACTTTGCGAAATCTTACAATGACTGTAAATTTAATAGTGAATTATGCAATGGTGAAAACCTGTTAATTGGTTAACTTTTAATACTCTATTCGGTAAAACACTGTAAGAGATCATAATCATAATCATAATAATAATAATAATAATAATAATGGATGTAATGGGACATGTTTCTTTTTTTTTTTTTTTTTTTTTGACACTCCCAGATTTGGACACTTTTCACATTTGATGGCTTTTCCTGTTTTTTTCTTACAGGAAAAACTCCTGCAGTAACAGTATAGGTGTGTGTGTGTGTGTGTGTGTGTGTGTGTGTGTGTAAATATGTTAATTCATAACCATCACTCAGATAAATCAGGTCAATCTCATCTTTAGCCAGCAAATTAATTCTGGGCTCAGAGGAAATTGAGGATATGTAAATGCATCTGATATCAAATCAACACGGCATTAAATCAGAGACAATTCTGAAGTAAACACTTAAAGAGACAGTTCAGCTTGTCTTTCAAAATCTAAATGCACATCAGTAAAGCATCTGAGGTGAAGCTGCAGATAATACATTATTTCAACAAGAAGAGGCCATGTTGAAAGTCTTCACGTCTTTTTTTTTTATTTTATTTTTTTAAGAAATTAATATTTTTATTGAGCAAGGACAAATAAGACAGTGTTACAAAAGTTTTCTGTTTTAAATAAATGTTCAAAAAATCCAGAAAGATAAAATGCATCACGGTTTCCACAAAACTATTGTTCAGCACAACTGTTTTCAAATCAGAAATGTTTCTCGCATATCTTCATGATTTCTGAAGATCATGTGACACTGAAGACTGGAGGAATGATGCTGAAAATCCCTGAATGAACGACCAGTCCATCACAAGGCCCACAAAATATTTTTTTATTGAATTTCCCTTTCCTCTGATATAGCGTGAGGTGAAAATGTTTTTCCTAACCATAATCAATGGCACAGTTTAACTTCATGTGGCTCAACTTACCCTCTCTCTAGGCTCAAATTGAGACAAGAGACCACCATTTTTTTTGGAAAGCCATATTTTGAAAGCAGTTTACTTCAGATCAAAAGTGATTATTTCCAAGGATGTACCAAATCCTGAAATGTATGTTCATATTTAAGTTGAACCCATTACTGTCTAGTGCTCGCTTTAAACACACAGCAAATAAAAACTGTCTAAAAGCACCCCACTCTCCCCTATGCACATTTAGATTTATATGCATATTTTAATGTAGTTTATTTGCTTTTCGTTATTTTAATACTTCTGATATTTTATTTTATTTTATTTCAGTTATTTATTTAATTATTTTTTTCTCAGTTAATGGTTATAACCCTGGCATTAAGCTTCTTCAAAAAATAAAAAAAATAAAAAAAATAAAAAAAAAATAGAAAAAACTAATTATTATTATTTATTTTTTTCACAAACAGCATTTGGGTTATTTTATCTTATCTCACATTGCTATATAAATTAAAAGCAATTCTGCACATTTCCTCCCACGATTAGCAGAACATGTAATAGATAAATAAATAAACGTGTAGACCTATATTTGATGTTTTAGTCTGTCCTCACACACATAGCATGTGATGAAATATAAAGCCTGATAGTTCAGGCCAGTTTTAAAGACACTTGTTATTGCAGCCCACTGCAGAGCTCACGAACAGCACGATAAGATTCCCCAGAAATCACATTGTTCTTGTTTGAAACACACTTCAGGCTAAAACTGCAGGTGAACCCACATTTCCAGACGTCTGCATGTTAACCACATCACCACCGCTGCTCTGAGACGTGCAACGCAACGCTAAACGCTCTCAAGCTGTACGCAGAGATTCATTACAAACGTCTCCTCTAGCTGATCTATATTCCACCTCCATCCATAAAACACATCTTCCCATCATCACTCACACGCTTTAGAAGACGTCCTATCTCTCCATCCGAATAACACCCTGAGGACCAAACCTCGATCACAAAACAGACATTATGACTTGAAATCTGGAGAAATGCTCGACTTTAAATCAGTCATTAAAAGACGAGATGAATGACTTCAAATGTCTAGAAGTAAAAGCAGATGCTGGGTTGCATGTGTGCAATATTTGTGCTTAATAAAATATGACGGCTGATTTGTCATCTGATGTGATGTTTCATTTATTTTAATAAGTGAGTCTTGCACATCATTAATGGACAAACTGTGCCTCGGGATTCCCATCACAATCAATGAACCGAAAGAAATCTTATTTTCCCAAAAAAAAAAAAAAAAAAAAAAAAAAAAAAACTCACTCACATCTACTTTGCAGTGACACAGATTAAATGAATCCATTTTGGACCATTCAGATTTTTACACTATAACGACCTTTACCTAGAAATGCATTATCTTGTATTGGATTGACTAAAAATACTCAATATTAAACGCCTTTTTACATTCCTGTTTCATACAAACAGGAAATCACAAATACACTATAATTTTATACATAACTGATGGTTTTCTGTCACAGAATTTACAGTTTTTTTTGTTGTGTTTGGTTTTTTTAATGCGAGTGTACTTGTTTACACTTTAAATATGTGATTTGTTTAATAAAGATCTTTTTGAAAATGTGCTTTTATATTTTTCGGAGATAATGTGAGTCTCGGGGCATCAGTGGGTGAAAGATAGAAATGTCATCTAATATAACAATATTAGAGTTAAAAGTTATTGGGAGGAAAAAAACACAACTAAAACAACCATTATATATATATATTAATATATATACACATTTACATAAATTTGGATGCTTAAATATATAGCTGTAAATTATATATTTCACTTTTAATACATAAAACAAGGTTGAACATGGTGAAATACAATGCAACAAGAAAACCAAGTGTTTAAGCTTCCAAAGCACACAGACACATGATCAACAAACATAAGATGCATGACAACACAGCAGCATTAAATGCCCAAAAGACGTTCCCTGCAGAGCCCTGAGATGAATCTGAAAGCCATGACAGCAGGAGAACACTCAATAAAATACTGCTTCAAATGCACATTAATAATCGCTCGCAACATATACGCGTCTGCATTTATAAAACATTAATGTCTAGCTGTCAGTGCACAAAAACAAGATGTAGTCGATGCACAGGATCAATATATGATGAGTTGCAAAGTCTCTCACACACATCAGTGTAATAAAGTGTCTGGTAGTCAAACACCTACAGTGTGTGTGTGTGTGTTATTTGAGCTCTGGGATGCACTAGTGGCTTCATGCATGCATGCTAGAGATTAGACAGCACTGCTTGATTACACACAGGAGACACCACTGCAAATAACTGAACACTTTATGACCATCTCACTTTATGCTCATCTCTGACAGCAAACCGATGGCGAGCAGAGGAAGGGACTGGTGCAATTTCGCCCGCAGCCAAAAGAGCAAATATAATTTTCTTTTCCTGAGCGCAATCTATATATTGAATCAGGGTTGGTTTGCTCTCAAAGGACCGTCTGTTTGCTTTCAGATTAGTTGTGATATCTTTGCAGAAGGGCTTTTTTATGCTTTGTTCATAAAATGATTTTTGTAAGAAGTTGTCAGAAGGGAAGTGCTAAGATATCCTCCAGCAAGATCGTGATGCTGACCGTATTTCACAAGGTTATTCAGTGCATTTAGTTGCACTTAACTTAATGAACTGCAGGGGAATATGAAAATCAGCACAGTGTTTCCCCAACCACACACACACACACACACACACTTAAGGCCATTGATCTGCACGGTTAACCTAATAATGTCTTCATGTAACAATGAATTCCATTGGATTGTTATTACACTACATCATTCCTATTTGATGCTCTCACAATGCCTGTGTGTCTGTGTGCATGTCAAAAAACACAAGGCTTATGTAAGTGACTAATGTTAGTGTCATTTATTGGCCTTTGCATGTAAAAAAAAAATAATAATAATCAACACAATTATTGCATGTTTAAAAATAAATTCTAAAAGTCGGTAATACATCTGCCAGACTGCATCACAACAGAAGCATCTGGGTGATTTGTAAACTGCTCAAATCCTCTTTAAGTCTTGATGCATGATGCATGCGTGAGATCAGGCTCGAGATGTAAAGAAAGGATGAAGAGGATTTAACAGGAGTGGATGTTACAGTGTCTCACAGAAAGGTGAAGAAGATTTGCATCTGTGACTCCGTATTAAACACAAATCCGATAAACTTGAAATTGTTATATGAATAAGGCTTTTAGAATAAGGCTTACAACATGTGCCGAGTTCTTGTATTAATGTTGGTTAAATAGGATTTTGTTTTAAAATATATTAATATGAATTGTTTAATGATAGTTGCACCACACAATTTACATCCATATTTACAGCTTTAATTTTAAACAATTTTTATTATTACTTTTTTATAGATTGAGGGTTTATTTGAATTGCATTTAAACTGTTATGCATTTTGCATGACACACTTTTAACATAAAAATAATAAACTTAATTTGATGCATGTTTGACAGGTCAGATATTTAATAAACTAAATGCGTTTTAAATACACAGTAACCAGGTTTATATATTTATTATCAAAAAAATTTTTTTTTTTTTTAGTAAATGATTGAACGGCTAGCCATATTTTAACAATGTTCATACTTTTAAACTTAACAAATCTATCTGCAGACATTTGACTTCCACACTGTGAATAAAAGCTCAATATATATATATATATTAACAAGGCTTAAATATAAGATATGTATATTTGCATTGCATATACAATTCTGCTGTTACTAATCAATGTGGATATAAATGCATTTTGAACATAATGATTATTTAAATAAAATCAAATAGGTGCAAATAGCTGTTAATAAACTACGGCATGATTTATTTATTTGAGATCTGGTTTATGCACAACTGACGAATATGCATCAACTTAAGTAGAAATCCAAATGCATGGAGATTTAAAATGCAATTTAGATATTAATATCTTAAATGTAGGCCTAGATGCTTCATTTAGGCTCTTTACCTTGACACGCTGTTAAAAGTGGTACATTTCGCTTTGTTTCTAGTAGAAAAACAGACTTCTGGGAGAGAAAATAAACAGAAAGCAACAGAAGGAGCAATGAGAAGCGAGATACAGACTCAACAAAGCCTGCTGGGGTTTCACTGCTGCTTAAGAAACAGCAAAGGAATCAGTGCCATCAGGAGGAGAAGCACTCAACTCAATCTTATCAAACATCCAGAAATCCACATGTGTTATCTCCACCAACTCGCACCAGAGCTTCATTAACACGTCACTAGAGCCTTGTGGCTTTGCAATCAAGATCTGAGGTTAGAAAGAGCCACAAAGAGCTGAGGTTGAGCTCCAAAACCGCCAAATGTCTCTGTCTGATCCTAATAGCACATCCCAGGATTGTTCGAGGAGATGTTGCTCTGTTTGAGTCTCTTCAGAGTGCTTCCCATCTTTGATGTGACAAAGAAGAAGAGGAAAGTGTGTGCTAATCAGGAAGTAGTGAGCAGCTTGTGTACCGTTCTCTCACATGCTCAGAAACCAGAAGAAATGGTAGTGCATTGAACACTGAAGAAAGTGACGGGAGGTCAGCCACATCTTCATTAAAATGGAAAATAAGGTGAAAAATAATAACTTCTTCAGATCATCCTGTCAGCACCTGTCCTGGATGTTGAATATAAATGCTCATGCAATTCCATTCACATTCCTCTTTCAAAGAAGAAAACTGCAATGAAGTGCATGAAACCACAGATCCCTACATCTCTGAACGGGCAACACACAACTCAAACTGACCCGAAATGACTCTGATGACCTGCTGACTTGATTTGGCTCGTGCTGCGAGGGACATTTACGGTAACAGGACCAGCACTACTGCACGACCACAATCAAGACTGATGAGAGACCGCATCTCAACTCTGTTAAGTGTGATGGGTTAACTTTCTGGCTTTGCCAAGGAATATTTTCTGCAATTTTGAGGAGGCACACTGTGAAGGTAACCTACAGAGATCACTGACGAAGTGCCTTTAAAGAAACGGAGGCTTGAAGTCCCATTGATGCTGCATCTATCTAAAAAAAAAAAATAATAATTATGCTGATTTGCAAAAAGACCTCATACTACCAAATTTGGTGATGCTAAATTTAATCAATATAAAAATTCCATTAGAGATATATATATATTTTTTTTTTTTTTGACAAAATACTTCATGTAAATGGTATAGTGCTTATGCACTTACTGTATTAAAATAACAAAAAGTATAAAAATGTATCATATGAGTTATAATATGCAGAGGAGTAGGAAAATATGGCCAAATACTGCATTTAATGTAAAATAATTTGGTCAAATACTGCATTTAATGAAAAAAAATAATAATAATTGAGAAAAGTTTATAAAAGGTAAAAAAAATTAAAAAAAAAATATTCTCAAAATCTGTAACTATCTGTTACTGTTTGTAAGTAATGAAACACCCACATATTTAGCAGAAATCATCTGGATCACGTTTGCATTTTTAAAATTTCTTTTTTCCTGTCTCTGGCCATAATTTTAACCTAGAAATCAGAATTAGGCATAAATAATGTCTTCAGACTCATTCACAGATGTGAAAACAGGCTGAGAACTGAACAAATAGTCAAAAACAGACTGGAATCATGACTTTGTGACAGTTTTTCTGCTGATTATTGATAATACAAGACCTTTTCACCACAAATGCTACAAAATGAGTCATATTTTGTAAGAAAATTATGACATGCTCAAGCAAAACAGACACTATTGTTTGGAATCAGCGATCTAGAATTAGTAAGAAACAAGTATTGAATTCAGTTAATATGTTGCAGGGCAGCGCGTTCTCAGCTTTAAAAAAAAGGTTAATTATTTCACATTGCATGCAATTTAGCATCCACTTAAAATTAGCTGAAAAGATGCCAAAATACTTATGTAGATTTGGACAATAAAAAGCATTTAACAGTGGAGGTAATCACCTTTTAAAGCTCTAATGTGCTGCTCACATCACTCAAGAGAACTAACAGTGCTACAGCAGCTACAGGTGCATTCTTCTCTCATTCTGACCTTTTCAAGATCAAATCTGGGCCAAAAGCACTTTAGATCCCACATCAGAGACCCGAGGGGAAAGGTCAGCTCATCATAATGTCACGGGACAAGCTGAATACAACTACACATGACTGAGACGGAGCTGGTGTGTGCCGAAAACCAAGACAGTTGAACTAATTAAGGGGGAAAAGAAGTTGAAGTCCAGCACATTCCACTGGGCTCGACTCGAAAATAAAATAAAATCATAAAAAAAGGAAATATTATTACAATTTAAAACAGCAGTTTTCTATGGGAATATCTGTTAAAGTGTAATTTATTTCTGTGGTGCTCCGCTGTATTTTCAGCATCATTCCTCCAGTCTTCAGTGTCTTCAGAAATCATGAAAATATACTGATTTAGTGCTCAATAAACATTTTCGATTATTATCAGTGCTTAAAACACACACTATTATGTGTGGAAACTGTGACACATTTTATTTTTCAGGATTCACAGATGAATAGAAAGTTTAAAAGAACAGCATTTATTTCAAAAAGAAATATGTTGTAACATTGTAAAAGGTCTGCACAGGCACTTTTGATTAATTTAATGCATCCTCGCTGGATAAAAGCATTAATTTCTTCCAAAATAAAAGACTGCAAACTTGTCCCCTCGTTCTGATGATTCATTATGAACAACCCTTGACAATATGTCCATTTATGAGAGTCTGCTGGCTCAAAAAAAAAAAAAAAGAAAAGCACATTCAGGCTCAGAGTCACTGTGTAATTAAGTGTGGAAAACATCTTGTGTTACATAGTTTCACTCTTGTTTGTAGGTCGTCCAGCAGAAGTCAAGACGTCTGGGAGAAGTGTGCCTCATTTCAAGGGCTGTGAGACGCACATCGTGGATATTTGAGACATTAATGCACGACATACGGCACTCAGACTACATGTCATCTACATTCACCTCACTGCTCAGGAACGATGAAAGCAGAGCAAAGAGATCGGAGGCCGAATGATTAACAAATGCATCAGGGAGAAGCGGCGTCTCAGTGATGTGATCAAGTGCTGCCGAAAGCGCCGCTGATAAAGAGGACAATAAAGGCAGCATGGTGAAAATGCAAAGGAGAAGATGAAAAGCACTGGAGCTGGAGGAAAGAGACTTTTAAAATGTCTTAAAAGCGGCAGAGTTTCAGCAGACGGGAGCCACATGTCATTTAACTACAAATATTGAATATCCGTAATTATTACAAAGTTGGTTGTGAATATACAATCACAGTAAGAGTCTGTGATCCTGGAATAGACCGGTGTCAGACTGCATCTTGTTTTAAATGAGCCTCGGTTCACCTGTCCATTAATGTATAAACTCTTTTATAAAAAAAAGCTTGTTGAACACAGGTGTCCTGATCGAAAGCCTGTCGCTTTGTCAGCATGAAAATAAACATATGCAACTCATGTTTCAGTGTGGGATCAAATCACCGTTTGAAGCGCCTGTCATGGGAAAAGGTCACATGCAGATACGAATAATTATGCGACAATGCTTTCTCATAGGATTATGCCACACAGGCTCATGAATGATAGTGAGATGGATAATGTTGAGTCATTGCTGACTTCAAACCCAGAAGAAAATCACTCCACAAAAACCTGAATTAAACTACCAGGAAGTTGAGACGCATAGAGAGATGTGTTATAGAAAAGCCTCAATAATAGAGGAATATAAGGTGAAACGAGGAGAGACTAACCAGGAATGTTGTGTATGGTGATGGCCAGGATCAGCAGTACAATTCGCCTCCAGCTGCTTCCTGTTTGACCGCTCACTTCCTGTGCTTTAGGACTCACGTCTTGCTCCTCTGTGTGGCCGGTGTTGGGACCCCTGCGTCTTTGATACACCTCTCCATTCTCGATTTTATCTAAGAGCAACAGAAACTGCATGTCAAACATCTTCTCAAATGCACTGTTTTGGAGAACAACACATTTTAATTTGCACATCTATAAAATAATGAATTAGTCAGTATATTAATCACACTATCTCAACAGGGCTGCAAACCTGATAGAAAATGAAATGGCATTGAAACGGCTGATAAAATGGGACCTCTCGAGGTTGACCAGCAAGATTTTCTAACGCAATTTCTTTCACAGACCGTTGAAGTGAAGTCACAGACAGATGGATTGATTGATAGATATTATTCATAAAGATAGCGTAAAACGTCATGTATGTAACCATAGTTCCCTGAGAAGGGAATGAGACACTGCATCCTCTAGGGTCATTATGGGGAACGCTTTCAGTTTGACTGGTGTCTGAAGCATATATCTAAAAATGACAATAATACTGGCTGGGGACAGCCTTTGCTGTCAGGAGGGCGCCAGGAGAACACATCATCCACTTCTTCGCTGAAGTTTGCATCCGAAGCAAGACTAGGAAACTAACGCAGTGTCTCATTCCCTTCTCAAGAAACCATGCTTGTTACCTTAGACGTACCCTTCTGTAGGAACTTTGAACTGCGTCTTCTAGGGTCACTATGGGGAATGGTATACCCCCACTACCATGTTGAGGGGAGTGCACACCAGAAAACCAAGGTCGAGCACTAAGTACCAACTCTACCATAGCCATGGGAGTTGCCCCAAAGAAAATCTTCACGGCTGTCAGTGACATTATCCCATTCGGCCAAGGGCCTGAGCTACATACACTAAAAGAAATTACCTGTTAAGGGCTGGGCTGAAAAGCTCAAGGCTTGGAATCAGAAGAAAGAGATTCATTTAAGGGGATACGGCTAGGTGTCTAAAAGAACCACACTGGACTCTGTCCTGTCACCTGGTTAGCATGCACACTTACCACAATGTGGCATTTAGAAAGTGCACAGAAGATTAGCGTGTGCACTTACCATAGCATGGGTTTAGAAAGATTCTGAAGCATCTGCTCACAGATGCCCAGAAGTCCTCAGACACTCAATCATGAGCGCCAGGCTCAAAGACAACCCTCTGAGGTGAGGGGAACAATGCCTGACTTGACCCGGATAGAGGCAAGCAGCAAGTGGCCCAACTACCTGATGTCACAGCCACGGAGCTCAAGAGCAGAGGGGAGGAACCCAGCTCGACCGAAGTGACCAATAGCTCAGGGTAGAGGACCTAACTCTCGAGTCAAGAGGAGGACTCACCCAATCTGCCCAGGACCAGCAAGTTTAAACGGCCCCTCCCACAGTGAGTGGAGCACAGCCATGTCCGGGACCAGATAGATTGCAAATGGGACATCAGAAATGGGATCCTGGTAAAACGGCATCACACATTTCTAAGGGAATAACAGGGTCCCATCTTAAAGGCAACTGACTACGGAGGGGGGCCCTTACAGCACATACTGGGATCAACGTAAAGCTGACCTTCAAAGAGAGGGGAGTGCTTCTCACCTCTGCCAGAAGGGGGCGCTTGATTAAAAGAGGTAACAAAGCAGGACATGATAAGAGACAGTCCACTGGAGCAGCTGGACAATACAACCAGACCTGATAGAATCTGAAGAAATAGCAAGAGCCAATAACCATGAATGCGTATTAAGCTTACTGCTCCTCAAAGCAGGAAGCACAAAAGAGGGGTTTCCACAGAAACACAAATCCCTCTTACATCAGGGAACGTAGTGTACTCCAGCCCACTCCGCAGAGGGGTGATTATTGGTTCAACCATAAGGGCAGTGTGACAGCGAGGACCTCCGGAACAGACCGTCTATGGAGTGGTGAGATCCTCAATAAATGTACATTTTTCATGTTCAGAAGAAGCGAGCAGCCCTGTCGTGTGAAAATGCAAACAGGTTTGTGTAAGTTAACTGCTCAGTGGAAAGAAAGAGAAGTTACAGTTTTTCATGTGTCTAATAGACATGAACAGGTTTTTTGAAAAAACATCTATGGCCTATTAAACATGTCTACTCTTCATGCTCTGTTAACTATGGTTCCACTAATAATAAACATATTACATAAAGCATTCATATTTGTCCATGCCCATGTTAATAGGATTAAAAACTTGAAGGCGCGGTTTCACAAACGGGGCTTATCTTAAGACAGGACTAGGCCTTAGTTAAATTAAGATATTTAAGCAACTTTTACAAAAATGCCTTAGAAGAAAATGTTACATGTGTGCATCTTGAGAGAACGATGAGATGGACATATTTTCAGATATGCCAGAGCAAGATATTTTCAGTTGAGACAGCTCAAACATGTTTTTTAGTCTGGGACTAGCTTAAGCCTTGTCTGTGAAACCATTATTAGTATTAATTTAAGGTACATTTAGAACAGATAAAAATGTGCGATTAAGTTGCGATTATTCACGAATTGACAATCATGTGATTAATTGTGATTATATTTTTTTATTGACTGACAGCTTTAAGTTAAAATGACTAAAATAAAATTTAGGCTTATGCTGGTAACTCATCAATGGACTTTCCTCGTCAATATAGGCTATATTTTTTCACTAATTCAAGTTTTTATATGAATGAACCTCTCAAGGGAACTGATTGTCTTCAGAAAAGTTTCATTTGCATTTTAATTTTCCCTGATAAGGTATAATTTATGAGCTGAGCTGCTTTGTTTACCGTTACTGGGGAAACCACTGTATTTCTGATGTTCCAAAAGCACCTCCTACTGGCAGAGAATGAATGTGCATTTTTAATAATGCAGTCTGCAGTTTTTGTTCAGACCAATTTGAAAATTCACCCACATAAGTCCGTTTTAGATAATATAATAATTTATTCTTTAGACTCATACCTAAAAATGGTTTAAATGTTAAATTGTGAGGTTTATCGTTTTATAATTTATTTAGTTTTTTGTTAAAACTTGTATTTCAAAGGCAAATCAATTGCTATTTCGTGGTCTACAACATGAAATAATGAAAGTTTCTGCTAAATGAATAAATGTAAATGTAAATTAAAGAATCCCATAATAACATGTACATAAAAGAAATTTAGAAACATTGGACACAACATTGTAGCATGATTGTGCAGCAGCAAGCATCACAACAAAAAAGGAAAAAATAAAAGGAATAATAAAAGGAAAAAAATTAAAATGCTATATAGTCATTTTATTAACAAAATTATATATTATATAAACTTACTTGTTTTATGTAGAACACATATATTTTACATATACATTTTTATATGTAATATACATATATTAGGGATGCACCGGATCCAGATTTTTTGGGTTCGGACGAATACCGAATCCACTGTTTAAGGTTCGGCCGAATCCGAAACCGAATACCGAATCCTACTCACATCCTTATTCCATTAACACAGTAAAACACATTAATGAAGTAAACAACGTCCAAAGCAATGTATTATTTATTTATTTATTTTTTTTTAACTGTAAAATATATATATGTATATATGAAAAAAGTAAACTATAGAAAAATAATAATAATTTCAGCAGTTTTTCTACAGTAGACAATAGTGACAAGATTCAGATCAATTCAGTTCAATGCTGATTGAATTAATTTCAAAGACCTTGAAAGTGGAGGAAAAAAAAAAAAAAACTTTTATGTGTGTGTTCCAGGCCTTGTTTGAATACCTTGCTAATGAAATGTGCCAATGAATTGATCCAATCAAACACAAAGTGCAACATAAACTATCAACTAATCAGTTGTTGCTGAGTTCAATACAGCCAATAAATCATTACTGTAGTCTCATTACTGTAGTCGACTTGTTTTCCCACAATCAATATGAAGACACTGCTAATAATCAGCAGTATGTAAAAGAACAAACGCCTCTTTTCAAAGCTGACCTGAGCTTTTATCTCCTCAAGGAACTCTCAAATCTCACTTTATTTATCACCGCTTTTATCGCCACTTAAAAGCCAATTGTCAAATCATTTATTTCCTTTAATCACTATAAAAAGAAGGGAAAAAATTAGGCCAGCAGTGCATCTAAAAGTCCACCAATTACCCGTCACTTTGGAGCGCAATTATGAATACATATGGTGAGAATTAACAGATAGAAGACAATGACACTGATGACCCTCTATTGTCCTCTCTGAAACGCGTCTCTCCCAACCACACACACAATCTCATAATGAATGCAGATTACTTGGGCTTAAAGCACATCCCTCATGTGTGATTGCTGGAGCACACACAGTAAAAGACTGTGGAAGATTTTCAGATGAGAGCTGAGGTGTTCACATGTGGAATAAGAAACAACATCCCATGTGAATTAATTATGAGGGACGGACAACAAGTCAAGGCTAAACCTGCTTCATGAATGTTAACGCTGTCACAGCATGGCCAGATATAATAGTCCAGTATCAAAATTTCCTCTGCACTGAAAGTTTTTTCTTTTCAATATATGTTGCATAGCCATACAATTTCATGCATTTCATGAATATTCACTGAGAAATTATAATTAATGAATACAAATAAAAATACAATTAATAAATACAATTAATAAAGATTATTAATAAAAACAGAATTAATAAAATAAATATATAAATAGAAATGTGGCACATTAGGTTCCATTTTGTTTAATAATTAAACTGGAGCAAATATGTCGCACAGCCATAAAATGTAACAAGCAATGCACATTTAATGGATATTCATTGAGAAAAAAATTAATAATTTGGCACTTTTATTTGTATTTTCTTTCATAATTCAAATGTAACAATCAATGTGCATTTAATGAATATTAATTGAGAAATAAAATAAAATAATAAACGTGGCACTTTTGTTTGGATTTTATTTCATAATTCAAATGTAGCAAGTAACGTGCGTTTCATTCATATTTATTGAGAAATTATATAATTAATTATAAAAAAAATAATAATAATTTAAATAAAATAATAATTACCAGAGAAAATATGCTGCACAGCGATACAATGCAACATACCTTGTGCATTTTAATAAATAAACATTAAGAAATTATAGAAATAATTATTTTAGAAAATAGAACAGATGCAATTTCAGCCTCAGTGAGTCTTAGCTTAGTCTTGTTTTCATTAATAAGATACAGGGTTGTTATCATTAACCAGAAGTCAATCAAATAAAGAAAAAAAAAGAATGAATATTATATATTATAAATATATATATATTTAACTGGAGCAGAAAGCATGCACAGATGAGCGATAGAGAATATATTCACACTGATAGCTGAATTAATTGCAGGTTCTTAGATAAAATCCATAGATGAAAGTCTCCAATTACTAAAAATGTGTTGTACATTTTACACAAACCCCACACTCACTGAGTCACAACAGCACAACTTGAAAAGCATCCAGTGAATCCATGCAAACACAGGCCTGAAACTGTCCACATCACTTTAACATCATATAAGAGAGTGGCATAAACAAAACAAACAAACAAGCATATCTTCAACTCAAACATATTTTTATTTAAAGGTCAGAACGGCGTGCTAGAGAAGTCCATCAAACTCTCTCCACAGGCATGCAGTTTTTCTGTTGATTACTGATCGTCTGCTAATACGTGTTCTGCAGCTACATCCCATATCACGGACTGATTTACATAACAGGAGGCTCAAATCTGTCTTCAGCAATCAGTCATAAGACCTTTTCAAAGCAAATTATACCTCTGCACAATATGCTATAAAGAGAAAGAGGAGTACGTGACCGTTTAATAACTTGAAAAATGTGAAAAACAACAGTTTTATTTTTTATTAGAGATGGGGGACCAATTATTAAAATTTCAGTTTTATTCAAGTTCAGACTGAGAAAATTAGAATGCAGCCAATACTTTAACTCACTGACACATGAAGATAAGGATGTCATCGACTGGGTAGAATCTGGTTGACAAGCAGTATATATCTGGATGTCATCAGCATAACAGTGGTAGTTAAAACCACGATGACAAATCATTTGGCCAAGAGGCTGAATATAGAGGATGAATAATAATGGTCCGAGAACTGAGCCCTGGGGAACTCCTTGTTTGAGCAAGGCACTAGGAGATTTGGATGCTTATGCTGTCAAACACACTAGAGCTTGATTCACTGCGATGATTTTACCCAAAACAAAGCAGGAGACATCAGCACCCTCTACTTGCCGGATATGACCCACTGGGGCACTTTAACCCAATTTAGGCTCATTTTAAAGCCAATATAAATCACATGCACTTTTACATAAACACCCACACACCTACAGCCCATCATACGTAGGAGATCTATAGAAAGGAAACCATGCATTCTCCTTTACATCTGTACAGTATATCAAACATCTCTGTCCATCCACAATCATATGATGAATATGAGGAAGCACTAAAAACTAAATTCTGACTTTCAGTGTTCTGCGAGCTTTAATATGTTAGTTGACATTCAAACAATATAATAGATTATATAATTAAATAAGTGAACAATTATAATACTTATAACAAATTATTATTTTTTAACTATTATATTTAATATTACAAAATATAATATTTAATGCAATAAAATATAACTGATAATTTAATGTGACAGTTACTGACGTCATTTTTTATAAATACATTAAGACATGTTATGCCCATCATATAATAATAATAATAAAACTTAAAAAATATTTAAACCATTTTACTTCTTGTGACATTTATTTTGTATTAAATATATAAATACATTATGTGCCCATTATATTATAAAATATAAATATTATATAAAATGTGTATTATCTTAAAAACCTTTGCAATATTTATATATATAAATACATAAATATATTGCATGTCCAGTACATTATATGATATAACTTATATATTAAAAATACTATTACATGTGAAGATTTTTTAATAAGCAAATAAATACATGACATTGTATTACATAACTTAAATATTATAAATATTTTTTACTTCATGTGACAGTTATTTCATTTTAATACATATTTAAATATACAAGAAGACCATTATATTTCATAACTTAACTAATATTTTAGTTAATTTGAGTTATTTTATCTCCATGTAGCAGTACTTGAAAAAAGAAAAGAAAAATTATTTGAAAAGCCTTTGAATTGTCATTAAACTCTAAAAAAATAATCATTTTTAATATCTTATATCCCCCAAATCACATAATAGAGACATAAAATGTTTGCTTTTAATATTATATTTATTAATGTATTTTTATTAATTATATATACATTAATGTATAAAACACAAACTATAACTATTTAAAGATTCATCAGCAATTAAAGACAACCTCTGTCTGACAGAATCTTTTAATTTTTTAGAAATAAAAAATGAAAAAATGCGAAAGGCATCCATCCCAAAATAGCAGTCATCATAACACAGCGTGCTTGTGGAAATTCATTGTTTCCATCTAATATCCCTATCTTCACGTCACCATAGAAACACTCAGCCATCAGTCGCAGTCAAACCCAAGCCAACACACAGCTTGCATAACCAAGCTTACATTCATACTGTATATTCATCATGTGTCTAAGCGTGCATATTCACAGAATCACACCAGCAGCATATGCACTCCATAATGCAGCACCAAACACACCGCACACGCTGCTTTGACCTCAGCTCACCTCATCTGCAGTTTATGAAACAAGCACACATTCATCAGAGCTGCTCTCGAGCTTTCAGCTCTGTAGTTACTAAACTAAAATACATACGAATCTAATACGAATCTAAAAGAAAAAAAGGAGGGTTTGATGCATGGTACTGTATGAAACATGCTTAAACTCTCTTACTTTTAATAATTTACCTTTTTAATCAACAATACGGTTGGTTATACATCAAGTCATCCCCTAAAAATGTTTTATTTAATTTCAAATCATTTAAATAACCAGCTAATATTCATTAAGAATATAGACAACACATGCATTAATGTAATTGTCTATTTGCAATATGTTTAATCTGTTCTATATCTATTTCTATTTATTTAAAAATAACATTAATTATTAATTTGCCACTTCTATGAATCAGTTACTTAAAAAAAACAAAACAAATTCCTTTACTCTTACTCTAATATATCTATCACGATACACTAATGATTCATTATTACTTAAATCAAAATTATATTTAATAATACAAAACAAAATAACCTCACATGATGTTTCTCTGTGCCATTTACTGCTTTCAGACAATAATGTTTGTCGTTAATCATTTCTGTGCATGCTGCATAATATAATGCCGAAATACACAATAATAGGTTTTACATTTTAAAAAGTAGATTAAAATAAATCATGATTGTTTTCTAAAGTATGTTTTCATGGGTGTTAGTCGCTTCATTTTTGTTGGAAGAAAAAACAACTGTCACATTGTTTTAAGGACAGAAGGTGAACGCTGGGAATGCATGGATAATAACATTGATAATAATCAGAAATGTTTCTTAAGCAGCAAATCATCATATTTTCATGATTTCTGAAGATCATGTGACTGAAGACTGGAGGAATGATGCTGAAAATTCAGCTGCACATCACAGAAATAAATTATATTTCAAAGTATATTAAATTGGAAAACCATTATTTTAAATTGTAATTATATTTCACAATATTACTGTATTTTTTTCTGATCAAATAAATGCAGACCTGATGAGCAGAAGAGACTTTTATAAAAAAAAAAAAAAAAATACAAATCCCAGATCCAGAGCTGTTTGATTTCAATTAATAAGTGTTTCTTCAGAGGGACTTCATATTAAATACCCAATAAATCAATGAACATTGCATGTACTGTATCAATATTAGCATATAGGCTTTTTAAGTTATCAGGATCAGAAGAAAAATAATAAAAGTAATAAAGCATAAATGTTACATATACATTTTGTTACATTAATGTTGCACGTCTTCCGGTTCCAGACATTCAGCAGAAGTGAGAACGTTTTATTACAGATGTGCGCACTTTATTTCACGTCTTCTGAACTGTACACAACAAACACCCGCTTACCCCCATTGAAAGGCTTGGAAGAGCCAGGACCATTTTTTATATAACTTTATTTGAGGAATAGATGATGGATGAATTTTCATTATCGGGTGAACTAACCCTTTAATGCGTTTTAAGCCTGATTAAAGTAAACAAGCTTATCTTTGATATTTCAGTGCAACTGACCATGAAAGCCATTCTCTGTGGGATAAACTAGAACAAAAACTTCTCATACTGAAATAACCCACTCATTTTAATTCTATAATGTCTATACAGATGTACAGAACCAGGCTTTTCTTTTATCGCAATAACTAGACTTCTTCAGAAAAGCAGCATTATTATTTTGAAGATCTATTATTTGATTGGCAACATTGTTCGGTCTTTTTTATATCTCTAGTAATGCGATGATACTACATGCACTTTTTGAACAAGAACAAAGTATTGGATTAGACGATGCTTTTAACGCATTGAGAAATACATGCCTATGGTGATCATTCCTGCAATAAAAATGATTTTGCGTTATGCAAAACTTTGAAATGTTTGATTAAATTAAGAATTGCAAACATATTTTTAACTACAAGTTAAATATGCAAATTTCATTACCTAATCAAATACGTATTGATTTGCATAAATTTCCATAATTAATCTGAACACTGGACAAAGTCAGACATTTTACAGGTTTTACAGAGGGGATTTTGGATTTCCTTTCCATAAATCAGAAAATACTGTCAGCAGACAGAAAAATAATATGTATTTCACCATGTTTTTAGGGGGGAATAACTGTTGTATGTGTTCTAAATCCCCTTTGTATGTTTATAGTGGAAGGACTTTTATTATGAATGTGTGCCGCTAGTTGACCTGAGTTCTGCTATTCCGCTTTACTTTCACTTTCACAAGCCGCTTGCTCCGCTCTTTCATCAGGTGTTAATGTGTGTGATTAAAAGTAAATGTATTTAATTATTCCAGATTATAAGTCACTGGTGTTTATTTCGTTGTTGTGTTTAAATATTCAGCTCGTGTAATAGAACCTTACATTGTTTAGAATGTTACCATATTTAAGATATAACGTGATTTAAATGCGTATGCTCGCTACTGTTAATCCTCTCATGTAGATTACTGTATAAAGTGTCAGTAGCAAGTTGTTAGTTACATGTCTATAATTTATATTTAGCAGATTTATTCGGTTTATTCCAGAAAGACCACATTTAACACTTTGTGGGCATAAGTTGTATAATATCCAATCTAATTGGAGCAATGATGTGCCATCAGCTGTGAACAGTTAAATACTTCACATAAAGAGTTGAACAGTGCCCTGTCTCCTGTTGCACTTCTTGGAGTCCCGTGGTGGATTGGCATCAACACTTCTACCGATCTATTAGTCTCGTCCGTTGAGCTGGATGCTATATTCACCGTGGTGCCCAGGATGGTCCTAACATTGTGCTGCTGACAACCTCTCACGAGCAAACATATCCTACTCCTAGTTTGAAAGTTTGTGTGTACCTGAAAGTAGTTCAATTGCTTCTGTGAGGAGGCAAGAGGTCTATTTCGACCTACGCTATCCTAGACGCTGGTTCTCAGTGGAGTATTATCCTTTCTGCAGCAGTCCAGCAGTTAGGAACTGAGGGAAGAGAAGAGATTATGGCCCTTGGCACCGTCTGACATGACTTCACAGAATTGAAGGGGCAGTCGATTGACCTGCTGCTTTCTCCACAGTCAAGACCAGAGGAGAAGCACAGTCTTACAGGTCTCTTCACCGTGCCTCACACTAACAGAGCAAACCTACCTCGCCAAGAGGCTTTAGTGATAATATCACAATCCCATTCCATCTTTTGTTAGGGGTCCAACCTCTTGATAGGGGTCCAACCTCTAATTTTAATCAGGTATGATTATCCGGCTTTGATTACCCCAAAGGAGCCCATCAGATTGGGACCAGTCACTGTACGCATGCACCTCGGCTGGTTGGTTCCTCCAGGGACCAGAAGGATTGCTCCCACATCAGGTACCTTCCTCGCAGTGTTTGTTCACTTCTCTTACACCACTGTGAGACCCTATCTTTCAACATGTTGAGCAACTCTTGCACCTTGATGTCCTACCGTCTCTCAATGACAAAGTGATGATTCTGCCTAAACAGAGGGTACTATGGAATCCATTCTGTCCAGCATCAAGAACCCTGAGAAGGACCTGATTAGAGACCCTGAGAGGGCTAAAGTGTACGAAGCTGAAATACAGAAGCTCCTTGACTCAGGGTATGTCATCAGGCTATCACCAGAAGGCCAGCAGGTAGACGAGGAGTTGTGGTTCACACCAAAGCATAACGGCAAATACAGGTTGGTCTTCAATTGTTCCTTTGCATATCAAGGTGTCTCTCATAACCAGCAGTTGCTTCCAAATCCTACCCTCTCTGCTTGGAGTCCTTCTGCGGTACAGGCAGTGTGTAGTCGCCATCAGTGGGGATATACATGGTATGTTCCACCAAGAGACTCCAACCAGAGGACAGACCCCTTCTGAGGTCTGTCAATTGGGAGGAATTTGGAGGAACATGCGCAGAAAGGACTTGTACGTCTATGAATGGCAATTCAAGCTCCTGATCGGTTAACGTGGCACGAAAGTTCGCCAAAGTTTAGTTTGTTCAACTTTAATTCGCACCGCAGTTTGGCTATTCACCTCTTTGCATTGACTTAACATGTAAATCACTCACGCTTAACGTTTCATTCGCGTGTGCTGTGAACGCACCATTAGCATCTAGGGCTTCGAGATCGAGCAGCGGGCCACGAATGTCTCCTCTGATGTCAGGTGTCCCAACACCTCCCATCTAAGTCTCGTTCAGAGAACATCGAATTGTGCTTACCGCAAAATAATATGTCGATATGTTGATTCCTCGAATAACCCGGCGGACGATATTGGGATACCGTGATTTAAATGCGTATGCTCGCTACTGTTAATCCTTATACATATATATTTTCATATATATTTTACAGACATATATTTTCAACAATCAATCAGATTTTACGTTTATGACTAGAGTTATTTAACAGGAAAACTGTTCCAGGTCCATCAAGCAACACACGTCCTACTTGGCATTCGTGAAGACTGTGTGTTTACAAACAGCGCTGCTCTGCGTCTGCGAAACCCTGCTGTCGGTGCAATGTGAAAGACGTGCATGCGCTGAACGCAGCCAAGTTAGGATGGACTCTATAATGTGGTCTATTCAGGCCTGCTGTGTTTCCTGGCAAACGCTCGGCGGATGAGCTCCACCTCCATCTTCACCTTCAAATACTATCTCACATAACAAGCAGGAGCCTCACAAAAAACAGCAGCAGGAGAATAAACAGCAGATCCCATTATAAACACTGACGCAGAGAGAGGAAGAGGTGCAACGCAGACGAAAGTGTGATAGCAGGATTTGCTCGTCATTCAGGGAGGCCAGCTTAAATAATTAAACTGTGTTTTTATGTTTTTGTGTTTTTCTTTTGCATTTAAAACAGTCATAATTTAGTTTTCCATAACCATCTCACTGAGCATTAGAAGAAAAAGGATTGTTTTTGGCTGCTGTGCCTTTAATATTTCAGCTGCATGTAAACACATTTTTCACATTTGGATTGAAGAACGATGCTTCCGTTATGGACTGTGGGACTGTTGTCAGATTTAATTTAGTTTTTAACAGCTACAAAATTCAATAACAGCCTGCTAGATTCTGAAACACACAGTACCATTGTGTGTGTGTGTGTGTGTGTGTGTGTGTGTAATGACATGGGTATGACACAGGTATTACAAGGAGAGGGTGACTTATGAGGACATAACCCATGTCCCCATTTTTCAAAACACTTATAAATCATACAGAATGAGTTTTTTTGAGAAAGTAAAAATGCACAAAGTTTCCTGTGAGGGTTACATTATTTTAAATGCGATAATTGATAATTTTATATATATATATATATATATATATATATATATATATATATATATATATATATATATATATATATACAGTATAACATTATTATTATTATTATGCATTTCCATCTGCCTTTCCAGATCTTGTAAAAATGTAACTAGACAGCTCATCAGATGGGAGAAATCAGCAAACTTTCAATCTTTTGCATATAACACATGATGGCCAAAGGCAAACATTGCTCATTTCCCCAAGACATTATACTAACTGATCCTACATAAATGCATCACATTCATAAGCACAGATAAAGCACAGTCCTGCTCACAGGGCCCCTGCAGCACTGCACACCCTCACTGTCTCACAACAGACACTGAATCAGCTGCTGGAACAAGAGAAACGTGCAGTGCTGAGAAACACTGGCCAGAACAAGACCTGCTATACTTTCCACAACAGAAGCATGAAAACAAACAGTTTGCATTGGTTTTATCTTTATATGATGTTAGAAAAGGCAAGCAGACATCTTCACTTGTATAGCCCACATTTCTCTCTCGTTTTGATCCGAACTGATGGATGCTGTGTACAGTGATGGCTGGAAAGGAAAAGCACCCACAGGAAATCACTCAATGAGAAACACTTTCCATGAAACCTCTATATGAAAATTCATTCTAAAGGTATTACAACAGAATTTTTTTTTTTTTTTTTTTGCACTTCATCTGATTTTGTGGTATTTAGTCAGTAAAAAAAAATGTAAACATGATTAGAAAAAGTTCAATTTTTTTTTTTTCATTCTAAAATTACATCTACATTTATCCGACTAGTTGTAATAGATCTGGCTTTTGTGTATTGGATTAAAAAATATATATATATATCAAGTTTTAACTTAAATACTTTATTCATTAAAAATTACATCTACTCTTTTTTTCTAATATTTTTATTATATTTTATATAGAAATATATTGTGAGTAGCTAAGAGAGAAATAAAATTTCTGGTAGAATGAAATCCTCTCAAATTTCTAAATATTAAAGAATAAATATTAATATTATTTCTAATATAATTAGAATTAATAATATAGATAATTTGATTATAAATACAGTAGAATGCTAAAATATATTTTTTTGTCTTTATTTGTGTGTGCATAACATATACAATATATGTGCATATAAAACAGATTATGATGCAATAAGTCATTTTGTATACCTTCATAATTCATTGCATATATAACCTTCATGGAAACTGTTAGCGGATTTATTCTTGTTTGAGATCAATCAAGAGAAGCCAGTTTGAGAGAAAGCAGCTGATCACAGTCTTTCAAAAGCAGCACAGGAGTAAGCAGAAGATTAGATAGCTTCCCAGAAAAACACCATTAATATTGACCCCTTTGTGTTATTGTGTGCAAGCACGGAACCTTTGCAAAGCTGAGGGTGAATTTAATTTATTTTTATGGCTTTAATGAAGAAACAGCATGCACACACACACACACACATGCAGCTCTCTTTAAGCATGTGATGTGGTCAGTGCGATGTAATCTGCCTTCAGAGCGTCACTATCGGCCTCATTTCACTCACGTCAGCACACACACACAAACACACACACACGCACACACACACACACACACACACACACACACACACCAGAGATTCTCCCTCACTTACACTGATCTGAGACCAGCAAACCTCTGAGATATGAGCACATGCAATGCAATATAAACCATGATTTCTTTGGTTTTCTAGCAATAAATATAATAATAATAAAAGTAAAGTATACAAAATTAATCAAAGCAAATGCAAACTGTAGGTGCTAGTCATTTTAGGATGAATGTTATAAAACAAAATCAGAAAATGAAATATTAATCCTTTTTTTCTTACAATAATTTGAATGGTTGAGTTGAGCTTAATGAATAAATGAATAACAAAATAAATAAATAATACCATAAATAATGGCAAAAAATAAATAATTTCTTTATTTGTTTACTTATTTGCTAAAGTAACCATAACATAGCACTAAAATAATTTAATAATTTAAATGTAGTTATTATTGTTTTGATGTTCTTAAACAGTTTAAAAACGACTTCTATTTAAAGTAAGTAATTAAATTATTAAATTTTGTATTATTATTATTACTTAACTACTTAAAGTAATCATATTTTATTTATTGAAATAAATTAAATTATTTAAGCACTGTTTGGCTGTCCATAAATTAATAAATGACTAGTGCGTTCCCACAGGACTGCATTACTGTGGGCAATAATTGCTGATAATCATGATATTCACAAAACCCCAGTGAGTCATTTTAATCCTGTGTGAAAATGGTTTAATCAGCAGCTGATTACAATCATGGAATTATTATATAAGAGTGATAATGCCATTAACCATAGCAAAAATGTCATAATTACACTAAACTGACATCCCATTTAGTCAATTAGCTCATTTAATCCTATATTTTTTTTTTCTTTCTTGTATGTGTGTGTGTGTGTGTGTGTGTGTGTGTGCGTGCTATCTCAGTTATCAGAAGCTGACTGAGGATACGGCAGTTTCACAGGCTGAACTTTCATTCGTTTGTCATGTAATATGCTCACAGTCGTTTAGTTTGGTTAATTAGACTGTGTGGATTGTGCCTCAGGAATTACAGCTGCAGACATTTAACAATGGTCCCAAGGCCAGAAGAATCCAGTTATGGGTTTTCTTTCTATAAAGAGAGTTAATAAAATCATGGCTTTCATGATTGTCACTTGAACCACACTTCCCTTTCAGTCAGTCACTCTCAACGTCACATCAGATGACAGACGAATTGGGATATCACTTAGATAGACCAATCTACTTTGAGTGTAAACTAAATGAGCCAATGCACATTGGCATGCGATTATTGTTTCCAGCTGCCTCTAATCACAGCCTGATTATAAATAGGCAGCAGGTGCAGAGCATATTCAGATTTTCTCTTCATAACCAAGCGGTTCTATCATTCTGATCCTGATCTCATGCTTTGAGTCTGCAAGACGAGTAAAGCACGCACTGTGAGGGCTCTTGTTTGGTGGTTTTACCGTGTTGAGTGGGTTGGACACAGCAGGTTGCACCATCCCCTGTGTGTGATGCAGGCAGCCATCTCCCTGGTGCGCTTCAGCACACTAAAAGAGCAGTTTGTCTAAAAGAGCATTCACGGGTGGAACGTGAAAAGATGTCTTTCCATCCATGCGTTTCTGGTTGCGGTTGTTACATGGCACTGGGTGATTGTCACGATCGCTGCCTGAGGAAGGATCTACTGACTCAGAGAAGGGGCACTCTGTGGCACCCGCGTCCAGACCACTGGAAGCTTCATGTCAGGTCACTGGATGGGACATCGATGTTTTAGGTGACCTATCCCAAGAGGTAGTTGACACCATCACTTCAGTGAGATCACTGTCTACGAGACACGCTTACACTTTGAAGTGGAACCTGTTCATCTAATGGTGTTCTTCACACCGAGAAGGCCCCTAAAGATGCTCAATCAGTGTCATGCTGTCCTTTCTGCAACAAGTGTTGGAGCGAAGGCGGTCTCCCTCCACCCTTAACGTTCATGTTGCTACCATCACTGCTAACCACGACCCCATGGAAGGGAAGTGGTTGGGGAAGCATGACCTGATCATCAGGTTTCTTAGAGGGGCCAGGAGGCTAAATCCTCCACGGCCCCTCTCTTTACCATCATGGGAACTGGCTCTAGTGCTCACGGCACTACAGCACGACTTATTTGAGCCTTTGCAGACAGTTGAGCTGAAGCTTCTGTCGATGAGGTTCCTGCTCCTGTTTGCAATGGTCTTCATCAAGAGGTCAGGGGCCCAGAACACATTTTTTGGTGAACGATTTGTGCCTAGAGTCCGGGCCGGCTGATTCCCAGTTAACCCTGAGGCCCGGCTATGTGCCCAAGGTTCCCACTATGAGAATTAAGATGTTACGTAGACAGGACACAAAGCTTCAGGACCTCAGATCAGCTCTTTGTCTGTCATGGAGCCCATCAGAAGGGGAAAGTTGTCTACAAGCAGATGATGGCCCACTGGATAGTGGATGTCATCACCCAGGCTTATCAGGCACAGGGTGTGCTCTGACCATTCAGATTTCAGAGTATTCAGCACTAGGCCCTCACTCAATGAATCTGCAAGAACCAGTAGAGGGCTGGGTTCTTTATTTAGAGACCTAAGTGGATCCCATATGTGTAAAGTCCACGGTATAGCCTCAGAGCCAGTGTTTACCCGGCAGACTTCTGTCAATTCTAAGAGGGTTACAATCACCTCCAATCTGTTCCAAGTGGAGCGGTCTTATCCAGTTTTAATAAGTAGGTAGTGCCATAGTAGCATTAGCTGGTCTTCTTGTTCTGAGCCTTGGCCTGCACCAGAAAATATGGCACAGGTGGCTTTCACAGGATAATGGAAGGGACAGTCGCTGTGGCCTTTTGGTAGGGATCCCAATTTGTTTGTCATCCAACGGGACATCGAGAGTAACCGACTGAATGGGAACGTCTCGTTACGTAAAGTAATTAGTTTACACTTGAAGTAGATCAGTCTATCGAAGCGATATAGAAATTTGTCGATCATCCGATGTGACATCTTCATTTTTTTTTTTTTCATTTTCATTTAATTTCATTTAATGGGTCTCTCCCGCCTCCATAATGCAAAAGGAGAAAATACTTCAAATTAAATAATAATAATAATAAATATGGTTAATCTTTTCTTACATGGCTGCAGTTTCTTGTGAAAATATTTTTTAAAGGTTATATTTTACTTTTATATTTTTCTTTTCTACTTTTAATTTTATAAATATATATATTGTTTAGACTATATTGTTTATCATAAATATATTTGCAATAAAACAACATAAATACAGAATATTTTACTTTTTTACATTTAATAGGGTCAAACTGTTGTAGAACATTTAAAAAGTATAACTTTTAAATTTAGAGAATATTATAAAATAAAAAATAAAAAAATGTACTTCCATTGCAGCTACATTTATTATATTAAGATTGTTAAAACAACACATACATATAAATGTTAAATCAGCCAAACATCCTTGAGTTGTGCATATATCTGATCCGCCCGAGTTCTGTTCATGATGGTAAATTGCAAAAGTTATATTGCAATATCTCCATAAATGTTGCATTAAGCATCGTTTGAGAAAACCATTTGTTCCTTCTGCACTCTATTCATGTCAAAGCAGTTTAAAGAGCCCCACCACCAGCCCTCTGTAGTGCACACTACAGCAAAGAGACTTAAGACCAGCAACACTGTCTCAGAAGAACAGATACGCAATCAATAATTGAGAGAGGACACAAATTAAATTATAATTATAAAGAAGAAAAAAATAAGTGTGTTTGTGTATATGAATCTGAAACACTGCCGCAAAACCTAGTGAACTTGATCTTCAACAGAGCATCATTATAACAGCCAGTGACACACAGTTTATTCACTAACATTATTTACTCTCACGCTGCTCCACACCCAGAAGCATCTCTCATTAAACATTAGTTTGACTTCAGAAGGTTTAAATTACAGCACAAGTGAGATGTTGATTACTTTTAAAGTGTTTACACTACATGATGTTTTTGTATTACCTTTATACACAACAGTGCTGTATTTTGTGTTTTTCATATAACATACAATGTACAGCTTACACTTCTGGCATGAAGAAAAATGAGAGAAATTCATTTCTGGAGTAAATGATCACATTAAAGGGATATTTATTATTTATCAAAGTAAATCTTCCTCACATGCAGCTGATTGCAATGCATTTCATAACTCATTAGTGTTTAGAGCTTTGCTTTAATTCAGCAAGGACGCTTTCAATTAATCATAAGTGACATTAAAGACAATGTTACTTTATAATGTTACAAAGTATCTCTATTTTAAAATAAATGCTGTTCTTTTGAACTTTCTATCCTTCAAAGAGTATTGAAAGATAAAATGTATCAGCTTCTAAAACAAATATTCATCAGCATGTTTTCAACATTAAAAACACTGAGCAGCAAAGCATCATATTTTCATGATTTCTGAAGATCATGTGACACTGAAGACTGGAGGAATGATGCTGAAAATACAGCGAAGCATCACATAAATAAATTGCAGCTTACAATACATTCACATAGAAAACAGCTGTTTAACATTCTAATAATATTTTATATTATTTCTGTATTTTTAATTAAATAAATGCAGCTCTGGTGAGCAGAAGAGACTGAAAGCTTTACACACTGTGTGCCAATAATGCCACAAATAATGTTTTGGGTAGGCAAGTCACTAGGTTTCAAGACAGAACCAATGATGAAGAGGGAGTGTGATTTGTAAAAAGCGTCAGGAGGGTGATTGAGAGCCAGAGAGCCATCAGTGTGTGAGAGTGAGAGTAAAACTGTGGGATGGTGAAGAAGAGCTTGCCTGAGTGAACTCCTGCTCTACCTATCCTGATGGACAGATGCTCCTCCTCCTCCGACAGGCCGGCCAGCGAGCTCTTCTTCTTCTCTTTGGCCTGTTTGGCATCAGACGGCAGCACCAGAGCCATATGAGGATCCGGCCCCACACCCTGAAAAAATAATCATTAAATGATTGATATGAATGATACGGACACATTGCAAATGGTAAGCCATTACTGTGTGAGTTCTGACTCCCAACCAGGGGATACAACTGGAGAGATTTCAATTGTTTCATAAGTAAATAAATGTATCAGTTTACTGAAGTAACCATAATTTATTTACTGAAATACCTTAATAAATTTATTTAAATAAGAAGTGTTTTATTTCAGTATTGTCTTGATGTTCAAACAGTTTCTTCAGTAAATAAATTATTTTTAGTTCATCCATTCATTTGTATTTATTTATTACTTAATCATATTTTATGCAATGAAATAAATTAATCAATTAAGTAATTTATTTTAGAATTGTTTGAATGTTTGCACCCAGTTACTTGATTAATTAATACATTTATTAATTAACCATGATTTTTTTTAAATAAATTAATACATTAATTTTAGTCATTTTTGAATGTTCACACACTGTTATTTTAACTTTTTTATTTATTTATTTATTTAAAGTGAGCATCAATTATTTATTCAAATAAATTAATAAATTAAGTAAGTTATTTTCTTATTGTTTTGCTGTTCAAGCATGGATGCTTAAATAAATGAATAAATAAATAATGTTATATTATCTATACCTATCTATCTATCTACTTAGAGTAACCATTATTGCTTAAAATAAATTAATAAATTAAAAGTAATTTATTTTAGTATTGTTTTGATGTTAATAAACATATGCTTAAGCGAATGAATGAATGAATAAATAGCATGATTTTATGTATTTACTTAACTTTTACCATGACTTTCAAATAATATAATCCTTTTCTTTTGAAATTGTTTTAAATACGTAAATAAATAAACAAAATGTAATTACTTGTAGAGATACGAAATGGTCATGTGATGATTTCAAAGATGATTTCTCAGATGAGAATGCAGCGTTTCCCTGCGCAATCATCATTACTCACACGTATTTGACTGCTGAATCTGACCAATCAGAATCAAGTGTTCCAGAGAGCCATGTATTAACAATAAAACAACTTCAGTGAGATCTCATGCCAATGTGGTTCAGTCTGTGATATCGACCCATATGTTTGTCTTTCTTTCGAAAACACAAGCACGGTGAAATTGCACGCATCCATTTCAGAGCCGGCATTATTAAAGTCCCTCGGGCTGTTGCATTCGCTCTGAATAAGTAAACGCACAGAGAGAGATGTGACATTAAGAAGCCACAGGCTAATAACACAAACAGAAATGCTGCTAGCCGAATACTGGACGACAGGCTAATAAATGTTTCATTCACAACACACCTCTCAATACGGTAATCATGTGAACGATATAATGATAAATCTCACTGTACAGATGATTGAGTGACACGAATGCTTATTTCCACTCGACAAAAAAACTTTTGACGAATTGACGTGACTTTATTGAATGTTCTGCTACAAGTAACATTCACTTCAAAGCAAGCGACTGTAATAACATTGTCATCTTGTGTTCAGACCGAGATAGAGGTAAGAGGCAAACCATGTGGAGTTAAGTGCTTACGAGCATCCAACAACACATCTTTAGCGTCCATTAGAGCCGAGAGAGACCTTACTTGTATTGATTGTTTGCTCTTTATGGCTAAAATTTAACATCACCTAAAAGTGTCAGAAAAACTGAGGCTTTTTCATCTGTTAGCTGCTCACTAAACCGGTTACAACAGCTTGACCAAACTGAGAGACGAGCTTAAAACAACTAAAACCAGCACAAAAAAAATAAATAATAATAATAATGTATTTATATATATATTTTTTTTTCTTTTTTTAAGTAAATTTATGAACGATATTTTTAATTTCTGAAAATTAATTATGGAAAAAAAGTATTATTTTGATTTTCGCACATGGTTAAATAAATTAATAAATGACTGTTTTATTGTTTATTTACTTAAGTAGCTAATTTATTTAATTTAATTAATAAAGTAATTAATTTTAGAATTGTTTTGATGTTCCCACATGGGTAAATTAATAAATAAATAAATAAATGAATTTAAGTAGCTCCAATTTATTTGTTGAAATAAATTGCAGAAAATGTATTTTAGTATTGTTTTGATCTTCATATATGGTTAAATGAATAAATAAATGCATTTTATTTACTTAAGTACCAAAAGTTTGTTTATTGATATAAATTAATAATGTGATTTATTTTAGTATTTTTAAATAAATAAATAAACTACTTTATTAAATAAAATAAATTAAAATAAGTTATTTTTTTATTGTTTGATGTTTTATATAAATAAATAAATGATTGGAATTGATCTTCATAAACGGTAAAAGTACAGAGACGAAACAGTGAGACAGAATGTAATCACAACAACAACGAAAATACTAATTAGATAATACTAAGAAATGGTCATTATTCAGAAATATCTGACCAAGGAATAATTTTTAATATGTTCAAAATAAACAAATATGTATTATTATTAATATTATTATCATTATTATTATTTGTTTCGTACAAAAAATAAATGAAATAAAGTTCATAATATACAAGCATTCCTCTGACTGATGCATAATAATAAATGCAATGCAATCATTCATCATCAATCAAACAAAATCATGTAATCAGTCGCCTCAGAGCAGCAACAAATCTGTGAGCGTTTTGGCTCATATAGGACGAGCATTTGTGCAATAACCCGGAAACAAATCATAGGACTGCATATAAATATTACATGCAGAGACTTTTAAGAAACTTAAGAAATATATCACACAATTTCAGCAGAGAAGAAAGCGTGTGACCTCCAGCAGAATAACATCACTCCTTATTCCAGAAGAAACATGATGCTAAACACTGATGTGTGTGTCTTAGAAAAGTGCTGATGTACAAGCTATTAACCTCTTTCACTTCAGAGATGAGATCCAGCCAATCTCATTCAGCTCCGACCCTCCCAACACACACAACACACAGTCGCACAAATAAATGCAGCCTTGGTGAGCAGAAGAAACATGAAATAATAATGAATTATTCCAAACTTGAGCAGTAGTGCATCCGTATACTAGCATATAAATGGCCAAGTTTGTCTATGCATGTGAGGCAATAGAGTTTGATTAAATACCTGCAATTTATTAATCTCATCTGACGTCCTCAGAAAGTTTATTATAACGATTGCATTGTCAAATGAGATGCACGCCATGTTCTCAAACAAGAAACTTTATCACTGAAATAACATGCATGCACATGCCCTTTCCACTGTTTCCAAAACAGTTTCCACAAGTTTTTTTTAAGCATGTCATTTTCCACTTTATGCACAAGATATAAATGAAGGGTATAGGTATGCTAATCAGACTAACTATCTGGGTAACATCTACAAATTTGTGCATGTGAAAACCACACAAAAAAATGGCCATAGAGCCGAATGTCCAGTACTTCACAGAAACACGCATGAGGAACAGAATGACTGCTCAGTTTCATCACAGGCAGTGCATCTGTGCATGTGTCAGTGTGCAAGAACTGCATCATGTTTGTCATCCTCTGGCCTTTGTTTGTGGGTAAGTTACGAGCGCTGACGTATGCAATCGATCCAAATGAGCAAGCCGTTATCAGGATTTATGGAGGATGCACACACGGGTGATAAATAATCACTGACCGCTCTTATCAGGGCTCTATACACCAGATGACACAGCTCTCCCAATGGGACGATTAACAGCCTTGCTGCTGCTGCTGCTGATCTCTCTGGAGTCATTCTTTAATGCATCATATCATGAAAAATACATTGATCTTTTGAAATAAATGAGTTTCATATACTATGGTAAGCATACAAAGTATTAGATAATGTGATGAACAACTTGAGGACTGACTTCATAAATCCACTATAATCATCTGGGGAATAGAGGGTTAAAAAGCTGCTGCATGCTGTAAGTTACATTGTTACATCAGTAGGTGGCAACAAATGGCTGTCAATAAGTGAGTCATTGAATCACTCATTCAACCGATTTGGTGAAAAACGCATTCGTTCAGAAACAAAACAAGTGACTCCTTGTGAGTTAGTCATTGAATCATTCCTTCAAACACTCTATTCAACATCACTGATTCGTTCAGGAATAAAGCAAGTAATGCTTCATGACCGAGTCACTGATTCATTCACTCAAACGGTTGTTAAAATACACTGATTCATTCAGGAATAAATAAACAAGTTACAGTCTTTATGAGTGAGTCACTGATTCATTAACTCAAACAGTTGTTAAAATGCACTGATTCATTCAGGAATAAATAAACAAGTTACAGTCTTTATGAGTGAGTCACTGATTCATTAACTCAAACAGTTGTTAAAATGCACTGATTCATTCAGTAATAAATAAACAAGTTACAGTCTTAATGAGTGAGTCAATGATTCATTCACTCAATAAGTTGTTAAAATATACTGATTCATTCAGTAATAAATAAACAAGTTAGAGTCTTTATGAGTGAGTCAATGATTCATTCACTCAATAAGTTGTTAAAATATACTGATTCATTCAGTAATAAATAAACAAGTTAGAGTCTTTATGAGTGAGTCAATGATTCATTCACTCAAACAGTTGTTAAAATATACTGATTCATTCATGAATAAATAAACAAGTTACAGTCTTTATGAGTGAGTCACTGATTCATTCACTCAAACAGTTGTTAAAATATACTGATTCATTCAGTAATAAATAAACAAGTTAGAGTCTTTATGAGTGAGTCAATGATTCATTCACTCAAACAGTTGTTAAAATATACTGATTCATTCATGAATAAATAAACAAGTTACAGTCTTTATGAGTGAGTCACTGATTCATTCACTCAAACAGTTGTTAAAATATACTGATTCATTCATGAATAAATAAACAAGTTACAGTCTTTATGAGTGAGTCACTGATTCATTCACTCGAACAGTTGTTAAAATATACTGATTCATTCAGGAATAAATAAACAAGTAACAGTCTTTATGAGTGAGTCACTGATTCATTAACTCTAACCATTATTCAGGAAAGAAACAAATAACTGTCTTCATGAACAAGCCACAAAATCATTTACTCAAATAGTAATGCAAAAAAACAATATGTGACTCATTATAAATGAATCTTTCCCTTAAATTATTTGTCAAAAAACACTGAATATTCAAGAGCTAAACAAGTAACTGCATGAGTGAGTCACTGAATCATTTATTCAAATGATTCATTCAAAAACACATATTCGTTCAGAAAAGCAGGCAAGAGTCAGTGAATCATTCCCTTGAACGACTGATTCAAAAACTGATTCATTCTCAGAATAAAACGAATCACCGTCTTAGAGCAAGTCATTGAATTATACCATCCAAATGATTCATACAACAATGATTCATTCAGGAAAGAAAGAAGTAACTGTCTTTTTGAACGATTCAGTGAATCTGTCAACTTTGTGTTCAAAACACTATTTTAAAAAAATATGAACTCTTGTATAAAACCATTTTCACTCAATTGAAATAACTTTTCTTATTACAGTTATAACTGGGTGACTTTATTTTTGATGCAAGCTAATGAATAACTATTCCATCTAAGTAAATGATTGAAAGAGCACAGCAGCAAAGTGCATGTGTGTGTGTGCATGTGTGTGTGTGTGTGTGTGTGTGTGTAAGAACTGGGATTTCACAAGCTCCTGCAGATCTGCTGAAGAAAAGAGTCAGAAGTTACCATTGAGGGCACAGAACTAGTGCTGTTTTATGGCTTTTAAGGAACAGTGCTCATCTATTTACAGAAACACTTCATGCACATCCATATCCACTCAAATATGTGCCTTCAGATCGGCCTGTAATTGAAATAACGGCTCATCACGGAGTCCTGCTCCAATCAGCTCAAAGCCTCGTTCATTATCTGTGTGTTATAATGAGATCTGCTTGATTAGAGAGTCTCCACAGCTGGGCTCCTGAACACTGACAGATGTGCACGGGATAATGTGTGCCTTATGAGAGCTTCACAGAGACCGATCCAACAAATAAAGACAGATTTCACGTTGTTATAGATCATTATTGGAGCTCAGAACATCTATTAGACAACATTATCATTCACAGGTGAAAAGTAAAGGTGCTACATTACGCCTGAGTGGAAATACTTCTGTTTTCTGTTCCTCATTATATTACTTTCTCATTCTAATTTCATGCATTTAAAAAAAAAATTATAATAATTACTTTATTTGCATTACAATCTACCATCTACTGATCAAGCATGATTTGACAATGATCTGAGAATCCAAATTGAATTTTGGCTTTATACTAAAGCGAACGGCACAATTTATTTCATTATTTCACTATTGCATTATTTCAATATCTTGCATTTATTATGTTAACTAACTTTTTTTTCCCTCCAGTTTTTAATTAGATCTTCAATCTCAGTTATATCAATTCCACCTTTGGATGCATTTGCACTGAATTTCCCCCAAATATCTTGAAATAATGTAGTAATAATTAGATTTTGAAGCTTAAACTTTTGAATCCCAGTTATTTCACTTTGGATGTGTTTGCACTGATGGGTCAATCTCCCCAAAATAGCTCAAATTTCACCCTTTTTTTCAACCTTTTTTTTTTTCAAGTTACAATTTAATTTGAAATCCTAGTTTTTCATTTGACCTTTGGATGCCGTTGCATATAGAAATCTCCCCAAAATAGCTCGCATTTCATACCAAAAACAAAAATAAGGACCTTCTCAGAGATTCAATCAAATAAATTGATAAGCAAAGAGTTGCAAAAGAAAGCTCATTTGAAGTCTCTATCCATCACGGAGTCCAAAGGTAGACAGAAGGCATTAGGAATCATCCAAAAACAGGAAATATGTTGACCTGTTCAGAGTACATTACACAGTGTGCCAGATCTTCAAGATATTAACCTCCAACCCATCTTCTCTTTCAACACCAACCAATCTCAATCTCGCCATATCGAATTTCCAATCTCAAACATGTTATGCATCTGTTCCCTTTTCCAAGACTCCTCTCCACCTTACAAATCTATTTCAGCGTCTATTTTTTTGAGTTCAACCTCAAAACAGACCCCACTCCAGATACTAATTTCTCAGATCTGGAAGGACTTCTAATGGATTTTGTTGAACATGGAGACATACGACCCAAATATCAGATTCAGTTCTGGGCTTTAGCTCTAAGCCTCCAGACCTAATAAAACCATTGATACACAAACCAGTCTTAACAATCTGCACAAGTCTTTCATTATTCAGATTATTCAGACTCAGGCTGTTGATACTGAAGCCAGTGTTGTGTGCAAAAAGCCGCCTGTGATTGGAAATATGCCATCGGTAACCAAAAACATTTCAGTTTCATCAGTCAGGAGAATTCATTATTCACTGTCCAAAGAGGTGCATGTCCTGTTAAACTGCAATATATTTAGAGCACATGTACAAAATGATGCATATTATTTAAGAAAACAAATGATAGCTCATAGCATTAAATTGTAAAACATGGGGAACTGGGTTCATTTTTGCATAAATAAAAATACATGCAAAATGTAAAATACATGGGTTATAATATATACCGAAATTTATTTTATTTAAAAAAAAACAAAAATTACAATGTCAAGTAATATCACATATTCTATGCAAACGTATTTATATTTTAGCTATTTTATTTAATTTTATTTTTATTACTTTATTTTATATTAAAAATATGGCATCAAATATTAAATATTCCATGCAAATGAATAATTTTTGATATTAAATTAAATGTACAATTATATTATATAAACAGACCTTTGATTAAATGAAGATAATTACATAAATAAATAGTGAATTAAAATTGCAAATGAGATTAATTCTATGAGATTGTTTATCTACTTATTTATTTATTTATTTATTTATTTATTTATTTTAAAAAGATGCAACGAAATACTATGAATGCAAACGAATTCAATCAATTAGCTTACAGGCTATGATGAACAATAAAGGTGTTTAAAATCTAATTCACTGAATTCTTAAATAATAACATCATGAATTTGTAATACTTATTTAATGCACTAATAAACACACAAACATGCAAATGGAAGCTTCTTGAAAATTTCACTCCAATTCCAAATAAAATTTCAAAGCCACATAACCCAGCAGACTGAAATAATAAACTTCTAATATCTAAAACTTGACTAAAAAGTGACTATTTAAACTCAAACTGTTCCGATGAAAGGTCAAGATTAATAAAAGCACAGCCATTCAATACATGTGCTGAGGAACTTTAAAGGTCAAAGGGGTCATCTTTCCTCATCTTACACTGCTATATAAGACAGCATGTTAAATATAGCTGCAATATATACGCAATTCCCATAAACCTAGATGCTTTTTCTGCCTGACCTTTCCACATTAAGATGCTCATAAGTGGAAAAATCAAAACAGAGGCTTGCAAAGCACTTCGAAGAGTCTCAGGAGACATCCATGTCATTGCAAAAGGCTCCTCAACACAAAGTAAAAGCTATCAGCAGAAGAATAAAGACGGTTTTGTGTTATCTGGGCAGCAGGGTAATGAGGAGTTACTGAATGCAGAAAAGAGCAGGTGAGCTCAGATGGACGGCTTGTTTAAATATGTCTAAAAGATTGAAAGAAGCTCAAGAAAGAGTAAACCAAAGCCAATGCTGCAGCAGAGAAGCTCATGTTAATGCTGCTTCATGACGCACTGTTTTTGCTGTTTATATGCGTCTATGATGCCATTTTCATGCTAATATATTCATGCACGCCAGCACTGCTTGGGGAATCATCAGTCTTTACAGAAGCTGGTTGACAGCGCTGGCTAAGAGTCACAGTGATGTTACTGAGCACGGATTTCAATAGGTGCCATTCAAAAGACTAAAATAATTAAAAGAGACAATTACAGGATTCGCACCAGATCAAGCCCCACAACAACACTGGAACAGCTTTCTGACAATTATGCAAATATGCAAATATGTGCACTTTAGAAGTAAACAAACCAGATTTTAGTGTCCAATCAGATTCAGTGATGCTCCGCAGGTTCTTTTGTTCACTTCTATTAATATATGTGATTATATAAAATATCTAAAAATGAATATATAAAATTCATTATATTAAATATACAAATTAATTAAACTATATGATTTATATGACATATTATATTAATTATATGATTATTATGATTAAAATTGAATAATTAAACATGAAAATTACATAAAATGTTTGTGTTCTATTCACATAAAATTAATATAGAGGATTTTATATTGTATATTTTTTGTATTATTTTATTGTATATTTTTAAATAATACAAAATATATAATTTAAATATAAATTTATTAAATTGTAACAAAATAATTTAATAAAAAAAGGTTTCTAATATATATATACACACACACACACACACACACACACACACACACACACTTTAATTTGTAACTTACTGTATATTAAAATCTAAACTAAAATACATTAATAAATACTAATTAATATAACATGATAATAATTTATATAATATATGATATCATATGAATTTAACTGATTTAAAATTATATTCATTATTATTTATATTTATGGCAATATTTATCTTATTTTTTTTTTACATTTTTTATAATATATATATATATATATATATATATATATATATATATTTAAAATATCAAATAAAATATATATGTTTATATATATATAAACCTGTTTGTTTTTTTGTTTTTTTCTTTAAGTATTTCTGTCCTGTAACATGCACCTTGTTCTGCAATTCTAGCAGAGCGACAGATGAAACTAAGAAGAGTGGACAGCAGGTGAGCTTCATCTGAACTTATTGTGTCACACAAACAGGGTGAGATTGGGTCAAGCAGCCCAACAGCTACTGCCTCATATCACTGATGCACGATAAAGTTTCATCAGTTTGACCTCTGACCCCAGGCGACCAGTGGCATGAAATAGAGCTCCAATAAGCCCGTGTGCGCTTGAGGAGAAAACAGCGTGACAACCAACCAGTCAGTTAAACTGCAGACATGCTGTTATTAATCTCAGATGGCACATCTACCGATCGACTGAAAACCACATGCACAAAGAAATCTGATGCACCGTGGGCAGCTCTAAACGTCATGCTACTTTACACTCATGTTCACATTCAACTTCAATTACAAAAGCTGTAATAGATGCAGTTCAATTGGGCATTTTCTGGTCCTCATCCAGAATACGCCACATGGTCTCTTCAACCTGTTGATGTGAAATCAGGCAGTGATGAAGGAGCAGGGCATTTCATTAATCACTACAGGACAGACTCTCTCGAGTCCCCCTTAAATATGAGCATCAGGACAACAAACCATGTCTTGAGTGAAGCTCCTTGTGCTCCTTCAGGTCTGGCACTGGCTCCCTAAAGTTACACAGCTTATTTAACCACCTGCACACGCACATCAACATGTCCAAGGCATCAAAAACAGCCTGAACATGCATGTTACTACAGCAAGACCTCTAACTAATGCAGTTCTTGCTCACAAACGCACACCGGCAAAGCTCGTGGCAAATCTGCTCAGAAAACCAGCAATTTTCCCCCACTTTCCCGCTCTCCTGCAGCTATTTTTATCCCCGTGTGAATGAGGATTCGTGAGGGTGGGCCGTGTGGGTCTCGCCGCTCCTGTGGCGACAGAAAAGAG